>NC_066539.1:16424851-16427351 GCF_024679095.1 Eriocheir sinensis | reverse complement strand
GCCGCTAATCCGTCAGGAATATTTCCAATATGATCGGCAGGAAATCAGAGGTGACAAAGCACGCCTAAACGACAAAATCAAATGTATGACAGACGCAATGACAAAAGTTTTCCTAAGAATTTCATTATTTTGTTTCAGTTATTTGATTTCAGAGGTAACGAAGTTTGCACATTTGGTTATGAAAGTCTAATGAACAAAGATTTATCATGCCGCCATTACTTATTCTGAAGGTTTAAAAAAAAGCAAATTACAAAACTTATGTTCTTTTCTATTCATTTTTTACGCGGTTTGCGGAGGTGTGGCTTTCCAGCACAGCGATTTTACCCGGCTTTTCATGGAATATGTTTCCTACTATTCATTTCCATCGGCAGCTGCCTACCTCTGGGAATCAAAGAATTAATAAACGAACAAACAGATAAAAGCAATTTATTCGAACTGCGTAACACTTTAAATAAAATTTATGTAATTCTTTAACACGTTATTCCGGATCCGTTTTATCGTAGAATAGTGCACACACATATTGTTATTGCTCTCTCTCTCTCTCTCTCTCTCTCTCTCTCTCTCTCTCTCTCTCTCTCTCTCTCTCTCTCTCTCTCTCTCTCTCTCTCTCTCTCTCTCTTCCGCCGCCTTCCTCGTACAAATAATAGGGCAGTGCTCCCTCCGACCGTCTACCTGCCGCCCTGTGCCTCGTACTCTATTTAGTCTTTAACAACGTGGTGGAGGAGTCTTTGTCCTATACACACTCCTTGATAACATTCACTCTCACCCACCAACGCCTCTCTCTCTCTCTCTCTCTCTCTCTCTCTCTCTCTCTCTCTCTCTCTCTCTCTCTCTCTCTCTCTCTCTCTCTCTCTCTCTCTCTCTCTCTCTCTCTCTCTCTCTCTCTCTCTCTCTCTCTCTCTCTCTCTCTCTCTCTCTCTCTCTCTCTCTCTCTCTCTCTCTCTCTCTCTTCAGCACCGCGAAAGAGGCATCGGTAATTAAACAGCGACTCCCTCGTTGACTAAATATTACATCCTACGACCGGGCCTGACACGGGTATCGATTCTGGGCCCTATTTTTGCCGCGGAACAAGTTATATTACAAGCCAAGGGAGTCAGGTCGGGCCGAACAAGCTTCCCTCATGCGGTGGTTATTAGGGTGTCATGCGTGCGAGGGAGGAGAGGAAGACCTTGCACCAGAGACACCTCGGAGGGCGGTTAAGTGTAGGAGGAACGGCTTCTGCAGGACTCGTGGTGAGGTGATGCAAAGTGATGGAAAAGAGATCGAAGGAGAAATACAGGTAAAGAACTCTCTGTTAGCTCTTCTGAGAGATGGTTAAGCTAGGCAAGGTTAAAAAAATGTAGGAGAGAATGTGAGAAGGAGAACTAAATACAAGGACCTTTCTACTCTATTACTGACGCTGAGGTTAGGAAAGGTTAAGTAAAATGGATCGAAGGAGAGATAAATATAATAAATTTTCTATTTATATTACTGACAGGGAGTGAGGTTAGGAAATGCTGTGTGGAGATCAATAAAATACAAATATGCTCCAGCTCCTGATACACGCGAGGTGGTTATGGATTATGGTTCAGATGTTAATATTATATGAGGACAAATTCCCTCCTGCCGTTGATAGGTACTGGGACCACGGAGGTGTATATTCAATTAACTATGAAAATAAACAACATTTAGGAATGAAATGAGAAAAGAAAGGTCACGGGTGTCTTGGTGGCCGCTTGCAAATTGTGATATGAATATTCGATATTATATTCGTTATCATTTATGAATTTCAGTATATCAGAAGCAAATAAATCAGGTTAAAATTTCAGCAATGGACATAATTTTTTTCACTAAACTTTAGTACGATACATTTGCATCCAATTTAATGTTCACAATATCGTATTTACACTCACGAATGCTAAATTCAAATGTTCATATATATGCATATATAAATATTACACACACACACACACACACACACACACACACACACATATGGCACTATGGAACTCCGTGGTACAGTGGATAGCATGCTCGCCTCAATCTTGACTATGCGGTTCAGTTCTGGTCACCCTACTATAGAATGGATATCAAAATGTTAGAATCGGTGCAGAGGAGGATGACTAAGATGATTCAGGGGTTGAGAAACTTGCCATACGAGGAAAGACTCAAACAGTTAAACTTGCATTCTCTAGAAAGGCGAAGGGTGCGTGGAGACATGATCGAGGTTTATAAATGGATGAAGGGCTTTAATAAGGGAGACATTCATAAGGTTTTGTTGGTAGGACACGAAGTAACGGGTTTAAACTGGATAAATTCAGATTCAACAGGGACATAGGCAAAAATTGGTTTACTAATAGGGTGGTGGATGAGTGGAATAGGCTTAGCAGTCATGTGGTGAGTGCCAATACAATTGTCACATTCAAAAATAGACTAGATAAATTCATGGACAGCGATATTAGGTGGGGTTAGATACACGGGAGCTTAGGGTCAAAGGAGCTGCCTCGTACAGGCCTACCGG
>NC_066539.1:16404851-16419851 GCF_024679095.1 Eriocheir sinensis | reverse complement strand
ATCTGTTAACGCGCCAGGCAAAATAAGGCGTATATTTCCTTTATTGGGATCATCCTCGGTGCTCAACAACCTGCTGGGAAGGGAATAAATGTGTGTATATATATATATATATATATATATATATATATATATATATATATATATATATATATATATATATATATATATATATATATATATATATATATATATATATATATATATATATATATATGTGTGTGTGTGTGTGTGTGTGTGTGTGTGTGTGTGTGTGTTAAATACATCCAAGTAAGACGTTATTTACATCATCGAGGAATCATAGGTGACGTTCACGCAGGAGCCGCAGGGCACACGCGCACGCGTCCTGATCTTCCCCTCCATGTAGAGACGTTCTCTAAGGGGCTTACTGTCAATCTCTCGACACAGACGAGGCACCGCCATGGCCCGGGTTGGGTTCAGAAGACATAGAGGAAGTTGGGCGAACTCAACTAGTTTTGAATATTTCCCGCGCTAAGTTACCTCAAGTTGTTAATTGGAGGACGAGGCCGCGTTCAGATGATGTGAGTTGAGTCAAGGAAGTGAAGTCATGTCATCGACTTGAGTCTCCGACAGGAGTATTTAGCATTTGCACTCCTGACCTTTCACCCTCCCTTTCTCCCTCGTTCCCTCCCGCCTCTCCTTTCTTTCCTCTCTCCTTCCTCTTGGCCCACCAATCTGCTCTTGTTCACTCTCATCGACGAAGTGACTTACAACTTGTAAGTCTCTTTGTCGATGAGAGTGAACATGAGTGAGTGGGTGTAAGTCACAACCTTCACTCATTTCACTTGCTTCGCCTGCCTTTATTCCTCTTCTTCGTTCCTCTCTTTTATTCCCCTCCTCCCCTCGTATATTTTCCGTATAATAATATTCAACTATCTTCCTCCCTTTCCTTCTCTTCCCACCTTTAATCATGCTTCACGTTCAGTTCATTTATATTTTCTTCCTTCCTTTTCTTGCTCCCTTCCTCCTCCTCTCTCCCTGCCTCCCTCCCTGTCAGACGGATGACGGAAAGCCTCTCGATGAGGTGTGTTTGACCTTTGCCTCTTCGCCCCCTCAAGAGGATGCTGACGAGGCCTCTCCAGCACCTCACAAGGCTCTATGGGAGGCGCGTGGGAGGGGCGATAAAGAAAAGGTTCGATGGAAGTAGGTTTTGCGTCAGCAGTGTTTGCACGAGAAGGAGGAGGAGGCGAGGCTGTGGGGCTTTCAATGGGAGGAGAATTAATGAGTTAGTCTTATATGAGATTTCATCTATAGATAACGCTACTGTCCTTTGGCCTTTGTGCAGCTATTACTACTACTTTACCACCTTTTCAAAACGTTTTTTTCCACTACTACTCTTACTACCACTACTACTACTACTAAAACTTGAAACAACAGTAGTCTTAGTAGCAATAGCAGAAGTAGTAATAGTAGCAATAGCAGTAGTGGTAGCAGCAGTAGTAGTAGAATATAGTAATAATAATTTTCCTACCTGCCACTCCTGCACTTTAATCATTCCTGAAACTCCCCTTCCGGCACCAGCAGCGTCATCATAGAGCAGTCATTTCTTAGAATATTAAATCTAAAATCGAGCCTAACCCTTGCCCTTCCCCCTCTCAAAAAAACTCTAGTCTTGCTTTGAACACCGCCACCACTTCCACTCCTGTTGCCTCCCTCCCGCCTGCTCCCTGCGACAACACCACCACATGCAGGGCCGCCTCTCGTGTGCCTCTCCTCCCCGTGTTCCTTGCCTCCCCCTCCACTCACACACCACCCTCAGTACCGCCACCTTCCTTACCACCACTCTTCTTCCCCTCCTTCCCCTTCTTACCCAAACCGGCTCCTTTTGCTTTTCTCCGCTCCTACCTTGCACTGCCTTTTCTGTTCTTGTTTATTCCCTCCTTTTTCACTCCTACACCACCCTCAGTACCGCCATCTTACTTAGCACCACTCCTCTTTCTCTCCTTCACATTCCTACCCACACCGGCTCCTCTTACTTATCTGCGTTCCCTTCCTTTCCTTTCCCCATCAGCACCCCTACTAAACTCTCCTAATCAGCTCCCATTCCAGTCCCTGCTTTTCCTTTCCCTTTTTCAGCAGCATCCCTAGCATCACCGCCACCACATCTAATTCTATTTTCTGCTTTCCCTTCCCTACCTACATCGCCCCCTACATCACCAGCTTTCTTAGAACCACTCATCTAAACTACCACTTTTCCTAACACCTCTCCTGCTCCTCCAGATCCATCACATCCCTTTCCCAGCAGCAACACCAGCCTCACAGCCACCTTTCCTAACACCACTGCCTTGATTTCCCTTCCCAAAGCCCAAAGCCCAAAGCCCAAAGCCTCCGCACTACCACAAGCGGCCGCCCTCCCTCCCTCCCAGGTGCGCCCTTTACAAAAGCCTCTCCCGCCCACCGCCGCTGAGCCGGGCACGAAGTCACAACTCTGTAATAATCCACAGCAGGAGGAGGAGCTTGCGTGAATGGCTTGCACGAGAGGACGGCAGGGAAGGACGGCAGAGAGGCAGGTACGCAGCAGGAATAAGGAAAAAGCGAAGAATACACCGTCAATGCGCTGCAGGCAAAAAAGGAAAGGTCTACGCAAGAAAGAGCTCAGTGCATGGCTACTTTCACCGGGGGTGCTGGAAATGCAGAAACGAAAACACGAGGTGTTGAGAGGGGAAATGTGAGTGTAATCCGTGCCGTGAGTGAGGCCAAGCTGACTTATTTGCCCGTCACTGGCTTGCTTTCAGGCCATGAAGTGCCGACGTGGAACAGAACAAGAGGGCCTAAGTCACGTACACGAGTCGGCAGGTCGACTGGGAGGCGTAAATACCACCCAACTTTGTATATATATGCACACGATGCTCCGAAAGCCTTCACACATACAGATTTACGGTGACCTAGAGACCTTGTGAGAGAGAGCGAGTGTGCGTGAGAGCAAGAGAGAGCAAAAGGTAGTTAGATAGAGTGAGAAAGTAAGAAAAGAGAGAAAGGCGTGCACGGGGGAAAAGGGAACAGGGGGAAACGTGGGAGCGAGGAAGCGAACAACTCCTCCTGCCTTGAAAGCTAAAACCAGGTCGTGAAAAAAATAATAATTCAATGCTACCTTTGTACTCCACGTCGCCAAACATAATTAGTCGCCGGCATGTTTGGACAACTTCAATTTCTCCGCGGACAGAAAACACTGTAAAATTTTAACTGATGTGTAAGAGCGAATATGGTGCGAGGCTGAACAAACGACGGATGGACAGAGGAATGGGAGAAGAGAGAGAGAGAGAGAGAGAGAGAATTAATAAGCACAGTAAAAGAACTTACACTCAAGTAGTCAAATATTAGCCAAACACACACACACACACACACACACACACACACACACACACACACACACACACACACACACACACACACACGCACACATACAGAGGGACACATAAAACCCATTCTATCGAGTAACAAAAAGTGTGACAACGAAAAATAAATGACACGCCACTGAGAAACAAGATTGGCAAGTCACCGAACACTCTCTCTCTCTCTCTCTCTCTCTCTCTCTCTCTCTCTCTCTCTCTCTCTCTCTCTCTCTCTCTCTCTCTCTCTCTCTCTCTCTCTCTCTCTCTCTCTCTCTCTCTCTCTCTCTCTCTTCTCTCTTCTCTCTCTCTTCTCTCTCTCTCTCTTTTCTCTTCTCTCTCTTCTCTCACTCTCTTATCCCTCTCACTCTACCTCTCCTCACTCTCACTCTACCTCTCACTCTCACTCTACCTCTCACTCTACCTCTCACTCTACCTCTCACTCTACCTCTACCTCTCCCTCTACCTCTCCCTCTACCTCTCCCTCTACCTCTCCCTCTCCCTCTACCTCTCCCTCTACCTCTCCCTCATAATGTTCTCTCTATCCTCTATTCCAAAATCACCATTCCATCATAATTCACCTTCCTCACCTATCTCAATCAGTGCAGAGGATCATTAAATTATTAAACATTAGTCTATTTACTTAATATGAAGAAAAAAAACTTCCTTTGGTGTAATCTAACTTCATGTTCTAAACAGCCATAAGGATAAATAGATTAAAGTTTCCATAATGATTTTTCATGACTCAGTTTACGCGGAATACTTTTTTCTCTCTTTAAATTGGATTAACAAAAAAAAGAAAAAGAAAAGATGGAGTTCACTGAGATTTAAAGGCGAACTGATTGTAACGGCGAGCGAGTGCTTGACTGTGTGAGCGTGAGAGAGAGAGAGTGTGTGTGTGTGTGTGTGTGTGTGTGTGTGTGTGTGTGTGTGTGTGTGTGTGTGTGTGTGTGTGTGTGTGTGTGTGTGTGTATGTCCACCTCTTAACAATTCACAATGTAACACTATCCCTTCCAATACCACCACCACCATCATTATATATCGCGTCACAACCACCAGACAGTCACAATACAGCCACCACCGACAGCAACAGCGATAACAGCCACAACACTCGAAATCACAGCCAGCAAAGCACGCAATAATACCCTCCCATCAGGCAACCAACAACAACGGGGAAGGAGGACGCCCAGCCTTGACCGGGAGCTTGTTATTTTGAATTCACGGGTAGACGCCGGGATTTCGCACCGTTACGCTTAGAGAGAACACGGGGTAAACACACACACAATAGCGCACCTACCCCTTCCTTTGACGGGCGATGGCCGGGGAGGCTGTGTAGCTTCATCAATACTTCATGCTGAGGGAGCGTATTGAAGGACGAGGAAGAGAAGAGGAGAGGAGAGGAGAGGAGATGAGAGGAGAGGAGAGGACAGGAGAGGACAGGAGAGGAGAGGAGAGGAAAGGAAAGGAAAGGAAAGGAGAGGAGAGGAGAGGAGAGGAGAGGAGAGGAAAGGAAAGGAAAGGAAAGGAGAGGAGAGGAGAGGAGAGGAGAGGCGAGGGGAGGGAAGGAAAGTAAAGGAGAGAGAGATAGTGAGTGAGTGAGTGAGACATACATATATACTGATAGACATACAGACATACAAACAGACAGACAGAAAGACAGACACAAAGAGAAAGAAAGACAGACAGACAGAGAGGGATATGATTATGTGTCGGTGTCCATAAAATTTCACTGGGCAGGTGATGGCGGTGGCCTTGGCAGACAGGTGAAGGTGCAGGCGGAGGCGTGAGTAGCTCATGAACAGACGCTCTCCACCGCCTCAGTGACTGGCGCGAGTTTACGTCAAGTGCAGGTGTGGAGATGAAAATTTAAGAGTATTTTTCTAACAGTGATATTGCGTTCGTATTTTGCTTTAATGTAGTTAAAAAATAAACAAAACAATCACACACACACACACACACACACACACACACACACACACACACACACACATGTAGGTCACTGACACACGGATATAGGCAAAACGTACATAAAGTGTCCCCCGTGCCCCACTATCGCCGGAAGAGCCGTCACACTCAGAGCACTAAATATGGGTTATCAGAAGATCTAAATAGAAATTTGAGTGGAGTCGCATAAAGCTTTTGAACGTAAATATAAGAATACCGTCGATTTATTGCAAAACGAGCGATATTGAAACAAAACATAACCGTCACCAGAGCACAACCCAGTTCTCGTTACTGTGAGCCTCTACAAAAGGCTGAGAAAGGGAGACGGTCAAGCTCATTCGCAAATATAGAGAACCCAAATCGCTTAAAGATGTGAGATACCTAACCCTGTTTAAGACATGAAGGAGTAGCTATTAGTTATGGCAATCACAATAGCAGCAGCAAAAGTATCAGTATGTTTATTAGCAAAGATTTTATATACAGTAAAATACACCACTCCGGGGCTTCCCATTGTAATCGGACGATGACGGCACCACCAAACGGCTATGCTGAAAATTTCCCCTTCCTCCCTTGGTGAACACGATAACTCCAACCTTCTAGAGAGGGTTGGAGATATTGGCACACGGGAACTCGACACGGTAACTCCAGCTTTCTCCGGAAGGTTAGAGTTACCGTGTTCACAAGGAGGGAAAGGGAAAATCTTCCACACACCCGTTTGGAGGCGCCATCGTCGACCAAGTGCAATGGAAGGCCTCAGAGTGGTGCATGTTAGTCGTAGTAGTGGCATATATATTAGTATCATTATTATTAGTGGATATAGTGGTAGTAGTAGTAGTAGTAGTAGTAGTAGTAGTAGTAGTAGTAGTTATATAGTAGCAAAAATATACAGATATAATAGTGAAATAATTTTAATAGTAGTATGAGAGAGAGAGAGAGAGAGAGAGAGAGAGGACGACGGTGTCTCCTTTGCATGCACAAGCAGCAATGGTCACCTGAAGAGAGCCACGCGGAGAAGAGCGAGGTGAAAAATAGGAAAGAAAAATTCGGGAGGGAAATAAAAGGAGAGGAGGGTGAGGTGAACCGAGAGGCGGCTGAGAGGATGAAGGTAAAAGGAGAAAGAGGAGGAGGAGGAGGAGGAGGAGGAAGCAAAGACCGTATTTTAAAGTATATGCAGTGAGAAAAATGTAAATATGAGAGAAACGGAGATAAAAGAGTAGCGGTGAGATCTATGCTTGGAAAGAAAAAGAAGACCACGAAAAAAAAAGTGAAGGAGGAGAAAGAAGAGGAGAAGGAGGAGGAGGAGAAGGAGCCACATGGAGGAGAAATAGACGCCTGTGGATTTTTATGTCTATTCTTTTCTGAGGGGGAAGGGCTCTGTGTGTGTGTGTGGGGGGGGGGAAGGCTCCCTGTGCACTCAGATCCTCGGCGGTGGTGGTGGTGGTCATAGAGCGGGCCTCGGAGGGAGTATTTTGACCCAGTATTTTGGTTCGTCCCCATTCAAAAAACTCTCGCTCATACGGTTGAATGCCTTCGTTTTTTTTCGTTTTTTTCTCCGGTCTGAGTATCGTCACAAAAAGAAAAGATAGGTAAGTAGGCTAACATAAGGACAAGGAAACAGACAAACAGGCAGACAAATACAAACGGTCCAAGTATTCACACAGTTGCCCAGCAAAGAAGAAAAGATGGCTAAGTAGGTTAACAGAGGAACGAAGAGACAGACAGACAGGCATAGACGGAAACAGATGCACAGACAGACACACAGGAGGGTCAGCCAGCAGGAAGACATGTAGATAGGAGGTTAGACGGACACAAACAGACATACATGGTACATATATACAGACATATAACGAGAGAGAGAGAGAGAGAGAGAGAGAGAGAGAGAGAGAGAGAGAGAGAGAGAGAGAGAGAGAGAGAGAGAGAGAGAGAGATCGTTTTACTACAACTTAATTGGTACGTTGCACAATTCACACTACAATGAAAGAGTTACACAATGCTAATCCTATTTACGCCAAAAAAATTATTGCAGTCCAAGAATAGGCATAGACAAGAACGAACAAAAGGCCAGACAGACAGACACAGAGATTGAAAGACAAACACAAATAGGCAAAGAGACACACATGAAATTCGTGCTGAAAACTGATCCTTATTTTCGCCCAAAGTTTCAAAGACTTTTAAATCTCTCTCTCTCTCTCTCTCTCTCTCTCTCTCTCTTTTCTCTCTCTTTTCTTTCTCTTTTTTCTCTCTTTCTCTTTCATTATCTCTCTTTTCTTCTTTCTCTTTCTGTTTCTTTCCTTTTTTTCTCTTTCTCTTTTTCTTTCTCTCTCTCTCTCTCTCTCTCTCTCTCTCTCTCTCTCTCTCTCTCTCTCTCTCTCTCTCTCTCTCTCTCTCTCTCTCTCTCTCTCTCTCTCTCTCTCTCTCTCTCTCTCTCTCTCTCTCTCTCTCCCTCTCCCTCTCCTTCTCCCTCTCTCCCCCCACCTTTTCCTATCTTTCCTTACATCACCCGTTCTCTCTTTCTCTTCGCCCTCCTTTTATTCCATCTCCTTCTCCTCCTTGTCTTCTCTTTCTCCTCCTTCACCTGATCTTTTCTACTCAAAGGAGACTGACAGGTTGGACTTTCAATTTCACCTTGCCTACTTGTTCTTATTCTTCAGTCGCAGGTAATTTTTCTTATATATTACAGAGACTATTTTCACAATGAATAAACCTGCTACGGGTGATCATTATGAGACCGGTCTTTGCACTCTAGTCATTAATATTCTTCCTTCATTCGTCTCTTTCTCTTTTTCTTATATTGGGGATCGTCCTACACCATTCGTTACTTCACATATACTTTTTTGACTCCATTCCTTTTCTCTTCTTCCTCCTCCTCCTCCTCCTCCTCCTCCTGAAAAATGCGTGTTTTAGTTTAACGTCTATTTGCATTCCTCTTTTTTGAGACCTCGCAGCTGTGTCTTCCTGCACTCTTAATGTCTCCTACGTTCTTGTGCTCGAGAAAGTTGGGCGGTACTTTTCCTTGCAAGTCTCGGCCCTCGTGGTTCGCTGTCTCCTATTTCTGCCACTTTTAATATGTTACTCTCCTTCTTCTTAATCCTTCCCTTATCCCTCAATTTCCATCCTGTTTTGTGATTACAGTTTTTTTTTCTCTCTCTCCTCTCCAAGTTATTTTATGCTTATCATTTGGGAAACTTCTTTAGTCGTTAGTTACGTTAGATATGTTAGATACGGTACTCTCCTTCTTCTTAATCCTTCCCTTATCCCTCAATTTCCATCATGTTTTGTGATTACAGGTGTTTTGTTTTCTATCTTCTCTCCAAGTTATTTTATGCTTATCATTTGAGAAACTTCTTTAGTCGTTAGCTTATCTTCATCTTCCTATTTTATTTCTTTATACCATCCTTCTTTTATATTTCTTTTCCTCTTTTTATTTTGACGTATTCTTTATCGCATTTCAAATTCACCTTTCTTTTTATCATGTTTTTTTTTTCTCTTTATATTCTCTAAATTATTTCTCTTTACTCTTTTTTTTTCTCTTCTACTTCCTCCTCGTCCTCTTTCACCTCCGCACCTTCACCCAGGTCCTTGTCCTCTCCTTTACCTCCTCCGCCTCCTCCAAGATCCCCCCCCCCACACACACACACACACAAGATGGCGACTTGCATCAGAATCTAGTTTAAGAGTTGCGTGTCGATAAAATTACAATGTCAGTTCTGCGGCCCCAAACACATCCCCTCCAGGCACTCTCCGGTTCTTCTCTCCTTTCTTCTCCTCCTCTTCTTTCCTCCCTCCTTTCCTCGTCCTTGTCTTCCTTCACGTTTACCTACTGCCCGTCTCTCTTCCTCCTCCTCCTCCTCCTCTTCTTCTTTTCCCTCCTCACCCTCCTTATCTCTCTTATTATATCTAATTTCCTCTTAATCATTATCTTTCTTCCCTCTCCACTGCGCCTCCATAACCCTCTTTTTTCCCTCCTCCCGCAGACCCCGGGGAGCCCTTTCTCTTCTTTTCTTTCTCTTCTTTTCTCGTCCCTAAATATTTCTCATCCTTATCGTGACGTGACTCTTACACGTTATCTTTCCACTTCTTCCCATTATATTTCTCACCGCCGCCGCCGCCTCCTGCTCCACCTCCTCCTCCTCCTCCTCCTCCACCTCCTCCTCACCCTCCTTCTCCTCCGTCTTCAACTCCTTCTCCTTTTATTTTCCCTCGAAAAACTCCTCCTCCTTCTTATCCTCTTCTTCCTCCTAATTGCCATCTTTACTTCACTCTGATGACCCACATTTTCCCTTCCCTTTCTTCTTATTTTCTTTTCATCTTTCCCTCGTCTATTATCAACAATTTAATTTTATAATACGTTTTTAAGTTCCGGGTAGACTGTACTTCGCCTCTCGATAAGTAGCTATAAGGAAAATAAGCTAAATGGCCGCCGCTCGGTACGATGAACCCGAGATCAAGATGACATGGAGGGGGTGGCCTTCGGGAGACGGACTTCCTAAGTTTGTCTGGTTCAGGTAGAGTTTCCTTGTCTGGCCAACTGATGCCTCTAACGCGACACACACACACACACACACACACACACACACACACACACACACACACACACACATACCGCTTCCCAAGTGCAGTAGACTAAGGGCTGCCTTGCCAAGCGGGAGACCGGCAGCCAAGTTCGATTCCTGCTTTGACGAAACATCCGCTGATATGGAGCAGTTACTTCCCACATGAGCAGGTGGAATGGGCGCTAAGGGGGAGGGTTAGGTCACGACAGTTTCCATAGATCGACTATTGAGCGCCAAAGCTTTCTCCATGACGTTCCTGACTGCCGATTACGAGTCCAGCACATGATCAGGCCGCGGTTAGTTTCCTCCTCTTAGATCGAATTACGAGATGCACCGAGGATATACCAGACAATCAACCGTAACTAGTTCATCAAGAAAGATTTACTAATTACCGCAGCGGCAAGCGCCCGTTAGCAATACGTTGTAATGGTTCCCACTTATTCGAGAAAGAAAAAGAAATCATAATGAAAAAGTCCGCTAATAACAGAAAACTACGGTAATGCGAGAAGTCTGAACTGCGCTGAAAATCGTGTTATCAAAGTTTGACCGAGTTGTACAGAACTACACCTGAGACTTTACCTGCGAGCAACTAATTTCCGCACCGACCTAAATCTGCTGCGTCGCCCCGAGACCTTCACTTAACGATTTTTTTTCCACCTCTCCCTTGGACAAAACGGGGAGGATGCGAGGGGAGCAGCGACACCCTCCAGCCGCCCCGAGAATATGATAGCTGGAAGCGCCAAATTTGTCTACGGATTCAAGCAGGCGAAGTTAATATCGAGAGCAGCAGGAGCAATATCGAAAGGACAGGCGCACAAGTTTCCTCGTCTCCTGCTTCACAATATTCCTCACGAAGATGGCCGCACAATATACAGTCTCCGAAAGTTAGCTACATATTGCTCGTTTGCCTCGACCCCCCTCCGCCGGCACGATGGCATACAGTGCTGCGTGTGTGTGTGTGTGTGTGTGTGTGTGTGTGTGTGTGTGTGTGTGAGTGTGTGTGTGTGTGTGCGCGCCGCTTTCTTGCTTGCCTCAAAAGTGTTTGCTCGTTTATGAGACTCCTCCTTACTTGCTCAGTCACGGTGAGTCTCAGTAAGAAGACACAAAGCACAAAGGTACACACACACACACACACACACACACACACACACACACACACACACACACACACACACACACACACACACACACACACACACACACACACACACACACACACACACACACACACACACACACACACACACAAAAGTAAACACAAAAACGTGGATGTGAATAAAGCTCCGTTGAGTCGTCTTACACGGACATTCCATCATACATATTCCAGCACATGTACTCTGCGTAGGGCATTCAGGACCCCCATACATGTGATGAATTATTCCTTCTGCTTACGGAGACTTGCCCAGGGGACTCCACAAGGGTGATGCATCAGTAATGGGAGCAAGGAAGAGAAAGAGGGTTTTTGGGCTCCATGGCGACTCGGGAGTGTGCAGGTGCAGTGGTTCAGTGTGCTACTCGCTCCCTTGATGTGCCTTTATACTCACGCCCCCACCCACCGTTGCCAGATTATCGTACTCAAAGCATAGTATTTACCGGTTTCTGACGCCTAACTATTGCCAAGCAACATCAGGATCTAACTCATGTAACGATAACTATAAAAGAGTTTCGTTTTTGGAGCCCAGAAGACAGTTTTGGAGTAGGCAGTCAGGAAACATAAGCGGCTGAGTACGATAATCTGGCATCGTTGCCCCCACTCCACCCCCCACACACACCTGCAGTAAGGAAGGAAGCAGGGAGAGAAGCAGGACAACTTATTCATTTAACTTCCCCTGTTTACCCTTCCGCGTGACCTCTATCTTCGCCTCGCCGGAATTCAACACCAACATTGCCCTTAAATTTACTCGAAGACACAACTCTTGGAATACATTTCCAAGATTAACTCAACTTTCAATTAACTCCCAAGGACAGCTTCAAACTTGCCCAACAAGAGGTTCTAAAGCACTAGACTCTCCGGGAACTCGCCGCCCCACCCACCCCCAGCCCGTCCCCTTTAGCTGCTTAAGGTCCGTGACGCGCCGACACACCTGTACTTAGGTCACCTGCTTCCCACGGACAGACGATTTCAATTATCAATATTTTCTCTTCGTATTATACTCAGGGATCACTTCCTCTCTCTTTTTTTCCGAAGCTCGAGATGCGTTTCCTCTTCACTATGATTAAATAATTTCCGTTTGATAGGCGGGTAATACAAATCTTTAAGGGAGCCCGGCGGGAGGGAATAAGACACCGCATCTGATTGGCTGGTGAGCGGCTGAGGAGGATCAGGTAGCGCGTGCCTGCCAGGGAACTCGGCGGCTTAATTCCATTCGGCGGAAAGTCTAGATGATGAGCGAAAACCGACCGAGGGTTGGAAAGAAAGGCTGACTGATTAATGTGGATGGGAAATCGTTTTACGGCACGACATGGAGATGGATATATGATTGTATAATGGGATTCCTCCATTACCACAGCTATGGACGATCAGAAACCTTTGTAAATCCCTAAATTGGTTCCATGGAGGATTTCCTTACAGCGCCATCACACTCAGGATTTAAAAGGTCGAGATAACATTTGATTCACCTTCATTTATATTCATTTTTATTATTTTAGATTTGAAACAGATGCTGCAGTTAAAATAGTTATAGACAGTCTACTGATAACATTATAAACTACATAGATGACAGGATGTATGGATGGCTACCTGGATGAGTGGCTGACTGACTGGCTGACGGAATGACTGACTAGCTTACTGGATCGATGGATGGATGGATGGATGGATGGATGGCTACCTGGATGAGTGGCTGACTGATTGGAATGACTGACTAGCTTACTGGATGGATGGATGGCAACGGCTGAATCGGAATTTGTTACATGAGCAGCTTAGTTTTGTTACTCATGTTATTATTGTGTCAGTTAAAGTAATTAGTGTCTATTGCCCACTTCAGCATCGCATTGCATTATTACCGACGAAAAAAACGGAGTCGTTGTTTTTCTCTCTTCTCTTTTATGCACCCACTCATTTGTAACAATTATGAAATTAGTCGTATTGACGTAAATGTGTATGCTTCCGTGTCTGGATGCATGTTAATTCATCTCTCTGTCTGTCTGTCTGTCTGTCTGTCTGTCTGTCTGTCTGTCTGTCTCGCATTGCTCTTCTTAATTTGACGATGGATTTGTTTGCCTTAATTTCTGTTTGTCTTTTATTCTCTCTACGAATGTGTTGTTCTTTCTGACTCTAGAGGTATATGTCTATCTGAGTGTCTAGGGGAATATCTGTTAGCCCGTTTGTCTGTCTCTCTCTCTCTCTCTCTCTCTCTCTCTCTCTCTCTCTCTCTCTCTCTCTCTCTCTCTCTCTCTCTCTCTCTGTAATCCCTTTCACCAGACACTGTTATGTCACTCCACACTCTCGTTCCTTTCCTTCAAGTGTGTTTTCTTTCCACACTTAGAAAGGATTACTCGTCCCGCTTACCATTACCTGTTTTTTTATATTCTCTTTCGTTTACAACCCTTTCCGGAAACTTTCACTCAGACACGCGCGCACACAGACATACACACACAGGCACACACTCGCACACACACAAAAAACATCCCCATTAAGCTAGTTATATTTCTGCTATGTGATTTTCGTGTTATTTTTTGGAAATGAGAGTTTATTTGAGATGTATTTTGACTACTATTTCCTTCATCTATCCTCACAAAAGCCATCTTCGAGTATTTCCTATAAACTATACATATGCCTCATCTCAAGCCTTCCCAAGTTCTCTTCCTGACCTTTTTTTTTCGGGGTTCATTTCCCTCTTCCTTGTTTTCCTCCTTTTCTCCCTCCCCGCCGCGTCACGCCTCTTGGGCACAACTCTTCAGGTCGGCCCCCAACACGGCCGCTAATGACCCTCGCCCCGCAGGCCAGGAAATCAATGCCTTTCTTAACATCTAACTCTGCCTCGGCTCCTCCCCTCTCCAGCCAGGCCCTCCTTCCTTGGCCTAACTTAACCAGCCCTCTTTCTCCTCTCAGCTCTCCTTTCCTCTCCTCTCTCTACCTGACCTTTCCTCTCTCTCTCTCTCTCTCTCTCTCTCTCTCTCTCTCTCTCTCTCTCTCTCTCTCTCTCTCTCTCTCTCTCTCTCTCTCTCTCTCTCTCTCTCTCTCTCACTCCACCCTTGAGATCCCCTCCACGTGGATCCTCTTTCCTGGCCACTCATCCCTATTTCCCCGGCATTTTAAGGGTCATCATCTCCTTACTTTGTTTACGTTGAGTCAGAATATTTTTCTCGTTCAAATTTGTCCTCCTTTTCCCCCTCTCTCCCTGCTTCTCCTCCTGCTCTTACTCCTGCGCCATCCCATCCATTATGTAATAATGTAATAAATGACAGACGCTCCAGCCCTTTGCTAAGAAAATATTGACCGTTTTGATGTCTCACTTCAAAGACTTAACGCGTGTTAAAAACGGGTCATACGACAACCTTTAGCTGGAAAGATTACCTTGTCGAGTAAACACAAAACAAAAAAAAAAGTGTTCCTACTCACCTCAAATTGTACAGAAATAATGTTAGTAAGAAAACAGTACAAATAAGTTACTCCCACACTATTAATTTTCAATAGGTTCGTAAATTCCGATATATATCAAATATATAATTTCTTATATTGTGTTAAAACGTAATGACATATGGAGTCCACACGTGGCTGGTAGGCCAATACAAGGCACCTATTATGAACTAGGGGGCGATTTTCAATTTCGGCGCACTTGTAAGTTAGTATTGAAGAATCATCATTTATCATCACGGTGCAGCGGGGCAAGAACTTGTGGAACAGTTGTCTACCACGTGACGTGTTCCAACCGCCCCGCGCCGCGCCTCCCTGCTGCCGCGTGCATCAAGCGGCGCCGACACTCTGCGGTAAACGCCGGCCGGGTTTGTGGCCACGTACAGGTCTCGTGCCGCAGGACCATCGCCGCAGCACGCACGACTCGACACACACACACACATACACACACACACGCACAGGGGTCCCCAAAGACCTCAACACCCCTCACTCACCCGGCCCCGCCAGCCCGGCCTGTCCGGCCCCCGCCCCGGAGGGTCAACACAACACTCCACACAGTGCATTCCAGTGGACCTGTTTA
>NC_066539.1:16387351-16399851 GCF_024679095.1 Eriocheir sinensis | reverse complement strand
GCTCGGTTGATAAATTAGTAGATACACACACATGGTTAGATTCACTAGTGTAGTGTAAAATATAAAGATTAGACATGGTCGCGTACCCAATCACTCTGCCAGCCTCAACAATAGCATTAATATTGCACTGTGCGTAAAAAAATGGCGTAACGCTTGAAATGCTGCAAACACACACACACACACACACACACACACACACACACACACACACACACACACACACACACACAAACACAAACACACACACACAAACACAGAGGGAGTGGGCGGGTCAAGACGAGGTAACTGATAAACTGTACTGCCACAAAAGGGTCTTAGCACACTGAGAGGTCGAGGGCCAGTTCAAGACCCACCCAAAATAAAAGGAGGAACAGCAAGCCACCGAACGCCCGTGTGGGGGTTCTTAGTGCCTGAATGGGCGACCAACACGTGAGAGGAAGAGTAATATATACCTAGAGGAGGACGTGACAAGTAACATTAAAGAGAAAAATAGGAGAAAGCGTGTGTTTGTGACGAGGTAATGGGGCAGAAGGGTCGTTAGGAGAAAGTGGAGAAAGGTGTCAGGAAAGGCTTTTGAAGTGAAATGTGTGTGTGTGTGTGTGTGTGTGTGTGTGTGTGTGTGTGTGTGTGTGTGTGTGTGTGTGTGTGTGTGTGTGTGTTACATTTCTGGGCGTATTCTCAGTATAACCACTTCTAGATGGAGCACTCCAGTTCCTCCTCTTTTATATACTCCTCCTCCTCCTCCTCCTCCTCTATGCATTAGTACTGTGATTTAAATTTTTGATTGCTTCCCTTTTCTGATTATTTAGTCTCTCTCTCTCTCTCTCTCTCTCTCTCTCTCTCTCTCTCTCTCTCTCTCTCCAACGATTTTAGCATTTCAGTAACTGTGTTGGTACTGAATCCTGAATCTTCCATCCAAAATACATGTCGGTGTGTGTGTGTGTGTGTGTGTGTGTGTGTGTGTGTGTGTGTGTGTGTGTGTGTGTGTGTGTGTGTGTGTACTCCTTGTGAGCGGCAAAGCACACACCCATGGAAACATTGACACAAATACATAAAACATATCGGCGGAAATCTGTGTACGTCAGCAGCTTTGTGGACTCCATCTCGGATTGAACAGTGCGTGAGGGTGTATTTGTGCTTCAGGTTAACAGTGAATCACGTGAAACATTTATTCTAGGCAAAGGAAGACTCGCCATTACCGCCAGCCACACTTTATTGCTCATTGTTCTTGCTGATTTTTCTCGCAACTGATTCTGTTTGGTCTTCTGCCTCTTCCTCTTCCACCTCTACCATTATCACCCCCACACATTCCTCCTCCTTCTTTTCGCCCTTCTTCTTCCCCTTCTCCTTCTCCTCCACCTCCTCCATCACCCCCGCAAACTCCTTTTCCTCCTCTTCTTCTTTTTCCTCCTTCTGCTCCACCTTCTCCTCCTCCTCCTCCTCCTCCTCTTCCTCCTTTTTTCTTTCGTTGTGTTGCTTTTCATTTCTTCACCTTTTTATCCGAGTCCTTATTTTGTCTCTTCCAGTATTTTCTTCTTTTGTCTCATTTCCTTCTCCATTTCCTCCTGCTGCTCGCTCTAATGCTACTCCAAAGATCTCTTCCACATTTTTTTTATTTTCATAATCTTCGTATTTCTTATTTTTCTCTTCCTTCCACATCCTTTTACTCTTATTTCTTCTTCGCCGCTTCCTACCTCTCCTCCTTCACCACCACCACCTCAACTTTTTCTTCCTCAGCTCCATCTTTATTTACATTCCCACCCTGCCACACCCACACCACGCCACGCCCGCCCCACTCCACCCTTTCACGCCACACCCTCGCTTGCACGTGTCCCGCAACACCCGCTTCTATCACCCCAATCCTTGTTCGGTCCCTGCCTGCACTGCTCGAGGCTCCTTAATGAAGCATGGATGTTGTAATATTTTATTAAACCTATTTCTACACATTTCGTGGACAAACCAACCTGAAATATATATACAGCCTCTGGGAACTTGAAGCGTATAATAGTGACAGTGCGCGCTAGAGACATATAAGGGGTCGATGTATTGTTCTATTTAGTGTTTCAGTGATGCAATCCCAATAACAATTCAGTGCTAAATATTAAAGTAATTATAATTCATTCAGCACCACCTTCACGTGCCGAACATACTTGCGTGCTGCAGCGGCATGTACAGTCTGTTCAAACCAAGTGTTCCTCTGACGCCGAGGCGGCGTTTGTATGGCCTTCCCTGATTGGATGAATCCCTCGTTTCTTTTCAAGAGGTTTTCTGTCAATGACAAACGCTTTCGAGCTTCCTGATTCCATACTCCTCTCGTCAGCTAACCTCTTGTAAAATATACACAGCCATGGTTAACACTTACTCAGTGGTAGCTGTAAAACAAAAGCAAGTTTGTAAGAAATCAGTAACCCACGAGATTATGACATCATATAAATTATTAAAAAAAAATGATATGATTATAATGAGTATAAGAAAAACAATGACTCCAAAACTTTTACTTGTCATTTCCAAGAATACTGAAGGAAATAAAACTTTTCACGCTGGAAAGAGAAACTGAGAGAGTGACTCAGATGCGTGTGAGTAAGGGTCATGCCACCTGCTGGCGCCTCGGGGAGTTTCCATTATTATCATGGACGACTGAGTAATGTAAACCTGGCTGGCGGTGTCCGCAGAGTTTTTCGCGTCACAACTTTGGTAACGCTTTGCTCGTAATATTCGATGCGTGACCGTCTATAGGAATAAAAAAAAGAATACTGAACAACCAATTGCTGATCAGCCTGCTGGTGCTAAATATAGCAGGAAATTTACTGAAACTTAAATGTTTAACTGTTAACATTTTGTGTATAACAAAAAGTACCAAAAATAAACGATAAGAATAATCAACATGATATAAGCTCCGTGACCTTACCAATAATTTTTTCTTTGTCAAAAAAATACAAGGGTGGTGAGTATTTGGAGAGAGAGGGAGACAGATTTTGTTGTACTTTTTTTAAATACTATCAATACTTTCTTAGAGGGAAGAAAGTAAAGAGCCGATGAACGAGTAAAAAATAAATAAAATTAGAGAAAAACAAAGAGAGAAGGAAATGCAGAAAAAGACAGATCACTCATTCATATAATCCGAATCGTAGCGTTCAGCCAGTCAGGTGGAAGGGACCGGAGCCTCTTCGGTGAGGGGGGCGGGGCTTCTCTGCGCAGAAAAACGAACCTAAAAAAAAAGATATAACAGTGCAGAAATGCCCACGAAACGCAGAGAGAAGCGAGAAAAAAATAGAACCAGTAGAACGTAACACACACACACACACACACACACACACACACACACACACACACACACACACACATACACACCGTTGACTAGGAGTGGTTACTGTCCCCCCTTGAGCAAGGGGGATGGGGTGTGTGGTGTGTGAGGTCCTGGCAGTACCTACAGATCGATGATAATATGCATGCACTTGCTCGTGTCGTGAGGGTACCTGCTGGCGAAAGCGAGTCCAACTCGTGATCAGGCCGTGGTGAATTATACACACACACACACACACACACACACACACACACACACACACACACACACACACACACACACACAACAACTAAATCCTACTTAACCTCCAAGACTAAAACCATTTATGTACCGTTATTTATTCATCACTTGCCTTACCATTTCTCTAAAAAAAATACAGCAAAAAGAAAGACATGAATTCCGCAACAGACCCACAAAACATCATCCTTTAACCATGAGTCTAGGGAGAGGAGATAAGCGGGAACAATGACCTTGGTCAGAGGCTCACACTCATTCCTCGGACACACGGTGCGCCCCTGGAGGCTGAGGTCGTGCTTGGACTCAACTAGAAAAGCCAAGACTGCTCCCGTTCCAGACTTGGCCCCGTACGATGATGCAAGGGGGCGGCAGTGGGACAGGCGCCTTAAGGGGGCGCTGCCTTTTGTGTCGCGGCCCCCAGACGGTGCTCCTTTCGGCTGTGCCTCAATTTAATCCTTTCACCGCCACATGACATTGGGGAATGCCATGGTGGGGGGGAGGGAGGGAGGGAATGGGTAGGAAACGATGAAGGTGAGAAGGAGGGAGCGAGGGAATGGGGAAGGAAAAAGTGAGGGTGGGAGGGAGAGAGGGAGGGAAAGGGTGAGGGAACGATGAGGGTAGGAGGGGAGAAAGGTATGAGGGAGAGAGGGAATGAGTGAGGCAGAGGGTGTAGGTAAGGAACAGGGGAGGTGAGGAATGAGGGAGGGAAAGAATGGGTAAGGCAACGATAATAGGGGGAGGGGAATGGAGCAGATGAGTGGGGGAATGAAGGAGGGAAGGAATGGGTGAGGCAACAAGTGAGGGTGGAAGATAAAGAAGAGACAAGGGGAGGAATGAGGGAAGGAAGGAAGGAATAGGAATGAAAAAAATAAGAAAAAGTGCATAAGAAAACGACGGTGAAAGGGGAAAAGTGAGGGAAGGAATAAAGGAGAAAAGGAAGGAAATAAGAAATGGATGAAAAATAGGAGAGTGCGAGAGGAAATGAGAGAGAGAAAGAGGGTAAAAAATAAAGGAGGATTGAACTGCCTCGGAAAAGGGAAGATGGAGTAGGTTTCACGGCATCTCTGAGTGTACTCTAGGAAGGAGGAAAATAAGGAAGGCAGCGGAGGAGGAGGAGGAGGAAAAGGAGGAGAAGGAGAAGGTTAAGAAGGAGGAGTAGGAGAAGAAGATGGAGGAGGTTAAGAAGAGAAAAAAAATAGAACTCAAGGAAAGGAAAGTGAGAGGGAAGGAGGAGAGAAGTGCGATGAGAGGGGCGAGGGAGGAGAGATGAAAGGGAAAGCATTGAGAGTGAGTCTCGACCCACCATTCGTCAGCGTAATGAAAACAAGGAAGCTCTAGAAGACGGCGATCATGAATATACACGTCAGCCGTTTATTACTGCCTCGCCCTTGCGGAGAGAGAAATGTAGTTTAATGCGTGAATATTCTGAGAAGAGACTAACAGTATTGGAAACAGATACAGCCATGAAGAAATACACAAGACATGCGGTACTGAGAAACAAACATTAGTTGATATAGGTAGATATGTCAATAAGTAAATACAGGGTAAAACATACATACTACTAACAGAGAGAGAGAGATAATTGGTTTATAGGAAGAAAGAATGAAGCAGGCTGATAAATAGTGCGACAAAAATAGATGCATGGATAGATATATACAGATGGACATATTTAGACTAGCAACAGAGAGAGAGGGAGTTAGCTAAAGATAAAAAGGTTGATAGATGGACACTGATATACGAACAAACAACAAAGACACTCAGAAATACAGGTCGGAACTTACGAGGATACATATGAAAAAAATAATTAATATAAAAATAGACAGGCAGACAGACAACGAATAAAAAAGCAGAGAGACAGACAGGCAGACCGAGAGGCAAATAAATCATATATAAGGCTCTAATGTCGAAACCCTAATAGACACAGACATAGACAGAGATAGATATATAAATAGATAGATACTGTATAATTAGCGGGGCGATGCTGGCAAATGAATTAAAAAAAAAGCAAAAACAAACACGACCGTAAATATGTACGAGAAATAAATATACACTGGAGTAAATGGACCCGTGATAAATGTGTCAAAAATGCTGCCTTTTAAATTCAACTTCCCATTTAGGCATTTCAACGCTGTATTTCCCTTCCACATTTTACCTCCCCGCCTCTTTAGCTAATCAGGAGAGGGACTCGCTTAAGGCCGCCGCTGAAATTCCATGATGAAAATTTGACCCGTTTATAACTTTCTGTACATATATATCTTTTTCGGGGGGTTTCATGCAAAATATATCGCGCCATTCACTTTTCCCCTCCTTCCGCCTCCTCATGAATAACTTTTGTTCTCTCTCTAGTTCTGCTTTTTCACTCTTTGAACTTTTAATCTGACGTTTCCTCTTAATGAATTTCTCAGCACACTTGCCTCCTGATTCTCTGGGTAATTTTTTTATTTTTTTTTATTCGAGCTCTTTGCAATGAACGAAAAAACTGGTTTCTCTTTGACTCAGTTTGCTCCAAAATCAACTTTGCCAACCTGTTTGGCTCCTAAGCCTTCTCTCTCTCTCTCTCTCTCTTCCAAACTATTTCATCTATCTTTAATCATAGCATTCTTATACATAATATAGTAGATATTCTCTCTCTCTCTCTCTCTCTCTCTCTCTCTCTCTCTCTCTCTCACCGTGAATCGAAGGATAGAAATAGATCCAGCAGCAGCGGCAACACAACCTCCATCAAGACATTAGGGAATCGCCCGTCAACTGGGGCCGCCGGAGGGAGGCGAGCCGAGGAGAACCATCAAGTTGCTGCAAGAATCGTTGGCAGAGTGGCGAAACTTGTAGACCGGCGACACAGAGGGGCAGAAGGGAGGCAGAATAGGTGCACTCAGGGGAAAGGTGGCGATGTAGGAAGGGAGGAGAGAGAGAGTCCTGGGGTGCGAGGGCAGAGGGAAGGACAGGGAAAGAGGCTTATATGGCGACTAAAGGCACCCATGGAGAAAGAGGGGACTGCGCGGGGCCAGTGAAAGGTCTAAGGAAGTGGAAAAGCTCGTGTCGGGGAAGTTGAAGGCGTGCTGATGGGGCGATAAAGATGCGACGACTAACCGGGAGAACAGCAATGAAGGAGTGATTTTTTTTATTTTCATAGTAGAGAGAGAGAGAGAGAGAGAGAGAGAGAGAGAGAGAGAGAGAGAGAGAGAGAGAGAGAGAGAGAGAGAGAGAGAGAGAGAGAGAGAGAGAGAGAGAGAGAGAGAGAGAGAGAGAGAGAGAGACGGAAAAACGGAGACACAGACAGACAGAGACATATAGAAAGAGAGAGACAGACTCAAACAGAAAGAAAAAAAATCACGCGTTCACCAAATACCTACACACACACACACACACACACACACACACACACACACACACACACACACACACACACGCATACCATGAGCACCACCACCCCCGTGTAGCATAATGGATGCGGCGGTATCAAGATGGCGCCGACCATTCGTTATTTTAATTCGAGCTCAAAAGTTTTTAGACAAATGTGTAAGAGGATGTCCGGGCGGCGCGGAGAGAAATTATGGTATACTTCACGACACAGCTGGGCGGGCTCTTATATGCATGAAATTTGCATAGCGGAGGCGTAATTCTCTTCCTCACCTCACTACGGCCTGGCTGATGATGATGACGATGACGATGACGATGACTACAATGATGAACGCGAGGATGGTGATGATGATAATGAGTGTGTGATGCGGATGATGAGGGTGTTGGTGGTGTCGTGGACGGTGTTGATCATGATGTGTATATTAGGATGGTGTTTCGGGTTGCGTAAAGAACGATGGAGATAAAAACGGATACAGGAAGCGATGGAGGAGGAGGAGCAGAAGGAGGAGGATGAGCAGAGGCAGAAGACGCCACAAAAACAGAAGAGAGACCAAAAAGAGAAAATTAAATAATGAACCAAGCGAAGACGAGCCTAACGAGAGCAAGGCAAGGAACAAGAGAAGGAAGACCAAAAAATAGATGATGAAATAAGGAACAAAGCGAAGACGAGGGCGAGGCAAAGAACAGGAGAAGCAAAACCCTAAAAACAAAGAAAATGAAATAAAGAACGAGGCGAAGAACAGGAGCAGAAGGAAGACCAAAAAATACATGATGAAGTAAGGAACCAAGCGAAGACGAGGGCGAGGCAAAGAACAGGAGAAGCAAGACCCTAAAAACAAAGAAAATTAAATAAAGAAAGTGGGGAAAAACAGGAGCAGAATGAACACCAAAAAAAGCATAATGAAATAACGAACGCAGCGAAGACGAGGCCAGAGTCAAGGATGAGACTGAGGATCGTAAGGCGGATGAACCAGAAGCGAGAACAATGTGTATCGTGCAAACATGGCAATGCAGGGCCGAGTTATTTGCCGATGCATCACGAGGCCGCCATGAAAATTTAATGCCAAAAGTAGCCTACGCGCCAAGCCAATGAGTGATTTATTCCCAGGAACAAAGAGTCTGCTAATGTAGAAAAAAATAAAACACCTCGCGGCATAAATAGGACATGGACTTGAGGGAATATAATGCATGTTTGAAGCCAGGAGTGACTAGACCCATTAAACAAAAAACAACAACAACAGCATCGAGTTCGTGGCGCAGTCGTGATCAGACGTACCACCCGAAGGAAAAAAAAAAGTAATAAAAGATGCATGCTTGACACAGTGGGCCGTAGTACTTAACATTTCGTCGCCAAAATTCACCTATTTGACAAGGCTTTCGTAGGAGTTTTAGGCATTTCCAGAAGTAGTTTTATGACCCTGGTGGTAGTCTGACCCTTCTTCTGTACCATGAACTTAAAGAAACAATCATTGGAACCCGATTAATAACCTCTTTGTCCTTTAGAAATAGTTGATGTGTGAAGCCAAAATGTCATATGATACCGACCACTGTTCGTTGGCAATCTTCATTTTACTTGTAAATGTAATTGAATCTCTCACCTTTTCCGGCTGTTGAATCTTGGCTAAAGATAGAGAACGCGCAGCCAATCAGTCCCCATTTGGATTGTATCTCCTAACATTTAAGCACAAAGGCAGTTAGAAGCCAATGCCAGCGTCACTACAAAGATCAGCCCGCGCCACCATATGCAGGGGTCCGAGAACAACCAACTCGCCAAACGAAGGTCTCGTTATGGTGAATCACTTAAGAAGAAAAATGAAGGAAACAAGTGTTCTAATAGCGATAATATATATATATATATATATATATATATATATATATATATATATATATATATATATATATATATATATATATATATATATATATATATATATATATATATATATATATATATATATATATATATATATATATATATATATATATATATATATATATATATATATATATATATATATATATAAACATAGATGACTAAATAGACACAAGTAAAAAGATAGAAATCGATAGATAGGACGGTAAATATTATAAACAAATACATTGACTGACGAGTGATTGATTCATTCACTCATTCATAAACTGTTTGAATAGTAATAGATAGATGAAATATTGAAGAAATAGATGCATAAATAGGTAAGTATACTGGACACGGAGGGAGACAAATAGATAAAAATATAAAGATAGAAAAGTAAGAGAAAATAAAAAAAAAGTAGGTGCACAACCCTTCTAAATATGGGAAGACAAGCAGGCAGATAGACAGGAAGATACAAAAAAAAAAAAAAAAAAACGAAATCGGACACCCAAAACATCCGGAGACCTTGTTAGGAATAGATGGGTGGAGAGGTTTTGTCACGCTTAGGTTGGCAAGGTTGGAATAACATATGAGAGAGCGGAGGAGTCACGCTGAGGGGTCTGAACGGCTAGGAGGACGAGGAGAAGGAGAAGGAGGAGGAGGAGGAGGAGGAGGAAGGGGAAGTGAAAGCAAGCTACTCCGAATGACTCACTTCTTACCTCGCTCACACTATCCTTACTTACAACCCTTCCGTCCCTTAATTGAAAACTCTTTCCAACTAATCTCACGAAAAAAGAGACACAAAAATAATTCCAGCTCTCCGGAAAGTGACAAGAGTCGTAATTTATCAGTCCTGGCGATAGGATAGGCGGGGCTCACGCTGAAGTGCACTGCTATGGCCGGTTTCAAGTTTCAGTTTCGCTGTTGCTGCTGCTGCTGTTTGTGTTTGTTGGAGAGTTTGTGTTCGTAATCGTGTCAGTGAGTCAGTCTGTGTAGGGGGGAGGGGTGGGACGGTGTGTGCGTGTGTGTGTGGGGTCTGTGTGTGTGTGTGTGTATGTGTGTGTTGGGTGTGTGTACTTGCAAGCTAGGCAGAGAGACGGGCACGCTCTCACTCACACACACACACACACACACACACACACACACACACACACACACACACACAAAGCATTCACTTATCCAAACAGCATTATCGCGGCGAGCTCTCTTCTGCCTCGCCGCCACATTAACCTCGACTTGCTGATGGAAAACTGGCTACCGTTGTGCCGGCGAGACGCGAAAGGAAGGAGACGAGAGAGAAAAATGAAGAAGGAAGGAAGAAAGAAAGTTCAAACTGTTAATATTGAAAAGAAGAAAACCGGCGATCGTTGAAAGGAGCAGAGAAAGAAACGAAAAAGGCGAGAGAAAGAGAAAGAAAGAACGAGAGAGAGAGAGAGAGAGAGAGAGAGAGAGAGAGAGAGAGAGAGAGAGAGAGAGAGAGAGAGAGAGAGAGAGAGAGAGAGAGAGAGAGAGAGAGAGAGAGAGAGAGAGAGAGAGAGAGAGAGAGAGAGAGAGAGAGAGAGAGAGAGAGAGAGAGAGAGAGAGAGAGAGAGAGAGAGGTTTGAAGAGATGGAAATTAATTTATCCGGGCCGGGTTAGCGCCTAAGTGAGTTAATATTAAATTCCCTCCAGAAATCTTATATATTTGCAAAACATCATTATTATCATTATTACTATCATTCAAGTCATTATTATTATAATCGTGCTTAGGAAAATTAGTATAATATAATATATTATTATATAATTAGGATATTTAGTATAATTAGTATAGGGTAATTGAAGTGATAGCGTATTGCTTCGCCGTCGACGATGGACGACGTGCGTCTCATACCACTCACGCTTTCATTTTTTTCCGAGCCCGCCGGCTTTAAAACCACATGCACACCTGAAGACCAGAAGACAACCCATCAAACCGAAATAGAGCCAAATCCAAGCCGAATCAAGAACGAGTTCGGGGGGGCATGAGCCAATGCAAGATGCCACTATAAACATAATAATAATAATAATAATAATAATAATAATAATAATAATAATAATAATAATAATAATAATAATAATAATAATAATAATAATAATAATAATAATAATAATAATAATAATAATAATAATAATAATAATAATAATAATAATAATAATAATAATAATAACAATAATAATAATAATAATAATAATAATTATAATAATGAAAAAATAACAACATCGCTAATCAGTTACTTCACACTGGACTCAATTTAATCGTTCAGGTAAAATCGTATGCCTTGCAATTATTCTGCCTCGACAGGAGTCAGCGAGGCCACGAGCTGCTAAAAGTTTATAAACTGAGAATCCGTGGATGATTTTTCTGTTATCACCATGAGGATGTGAGTCGTGTTCGACTGGTCAAAGAGCTGCTGCTGGGCGATCAAATGGCATCGGACAGTTAGGAATGTTTGAGCGCGACCTAAGAATTCTGTCAATATGAAGACACTGTCATTATGATGTCATTGTCTTTATGACATTATGCCTGCGGTTACGGAGTAATATAAGGTCAACTTTCACGAGGGTCAGTGTTTGATGTTTAAAGTGTGCCTATAGTCAAAAGGGAAGATTTTCATATTACAACTGCCCATCAGTCCGGCCATCAGCGACTTATGTCAAGGGGAACACGTGGGGGAAGGAGCCTGGCAGGGAAAAATATTATGGCGTCAATGCTACAACAACGAAAACACCGTCCCACTAATTGGTTTGGGCTGACTACCCGCGCCCTTCACTTGTTAACCTTCTGCCACTAAGGGTTAGTGCTCATCCCTTTACTCTCCAAATCCCTTACGCTCGAGTTAACCAGCATTTTCACTCTTTCATCCCTCACGCTGGTAAACTCTGGAACAATCTTCTTTCATCTGTATTTCCTCCTGCCTACGACTTGAACTCTTTCAAGAGGAGGGTATCAGGACACCTCTCCTCCCGAAAATGACCTCTATTTCGGCTCTGGACTCTTTTGTAGGGGCGGTGACTAGCGGTCTTTTTCTTCATTATTGTTTCCTTTTTTTCTTTTTTTTGCCCTTGAACTGTTTCCTCTGCTGTAAAAAAAAAAAAAAGGGGGGGGGGGGGGATCCTCCACACTTTTAAAAAAATGACAATGCAGAGAAAAGATGATGCCGAAATGAGGCGACTGGCCACTGTCAGGTAAAAAGTGCTGCTTGTGGTCATTTACTCAACATTTCAGTTGTACACGCTGTCAGCCATTCACTTACGAACTCCGTCACTCACCCAGTCAGCCTTTCACCCAGGTACTCAGTCGGTCAAAGGGTTAATGAAACGCCAAACACTGAGAAGCAACAGTTAGCCAAGAGTCATAGAATCACTGGACACGACCCAACTATTCACTCAACTCTCGATCAGCCACTTAATTTAGCGAATCAAGTCTATCACAAATCCACCAAGTCAAGCATTCAAGTCTGCCAGTCTGCCATTCACGTTAGCCACTACAACCCTATTCAGTCAGCAACCCAAACATATAACGCAGCAGACGGCGAGGCAATGTGTGTATACTCTAGAGCCTCCTGAGCCTCATTCACTTCAATTAGCACGGCCGCTACTTGTCCTTGGCCTCTTTGACGTCAACGACTCCACTCAGCTTCACGTGATTCGATTAGAGTCGCTCTTTTACGAACTTGGCTTGATTCTATTACGTTCTGCTCTACTATGCCTCCCTCCCACGGCCATGTT
>NC_066539.1:16307351-16384851 GCF_024679095.1 Eriocheir sinensis | reverse complement strand
TTCCACCTATCGCTTGATTTCAGGCTTATCACCACCACCCACAAACCCACCAACACACTAACCAATATCACCCTTTCATTATCCATCACCTGAGCTGCGTCACCCACCATCCCCCCCCTCATCCAATCCTCAGACCACAAGACATCGCAGTACCGCACTAACCACGCTCCTTTTCTTCTCCCTCCGCAGTCCCTCCCAACAAGCCGGAGATATACAACGAAACTGGCCACCTGGTATCAGGGAAGAACGGAGCATCGATCATCGGCCCCTACAATGAAGGTTCCTCGCTCTACCTCACCTGCAGGGTCTCAGGAGGTAAGGTTGCCACAAGAGAAGAGTGGGAGAAAGGGTCTTGGAGGAGAGTAGGTCAAGGGGAGGAAGAGAGAGGGAACTATGGGGAATTGAGGAAGGAAATGGAGGGAGATAGCAAGCGTGGGAGGAAGAAAGGAGAAGGGAAGGAGGTTGGAGGAAGAAAGAGGGAGGTAAGATGGATTAAGAAGAAAGAACTGGAGGAAGACAATGAGTGTGGGAGGAAGAAAGAAGGAGCTATGGGGAATTGAGAAGGAAAGAAATGGAGGAAGACAGGGAGCGTGGGAGTAAGGAGAAAGGAAGGAGGTGGGAGGAAGAAAGAAGAGAGGGAACAGTGGAGATTAAAAAGAAAAGAAGCAGAGGAGGGCAGTGAGCGTGGGAATGAGAGGAAGTTAGAGAATTAGAAATGGAAGATGCAGATAGCAAGAGTGGGAGTAAATAGGAGAGAACAAATGGAGAAAGAACAGCTGGAGATAGGGAGAAATAAGATCATAAAGGAGAGTAGGTAGACGGGAGGAAGAGAGATGAGGATTGAGATAGAAAGAAACAGAGGAAAGAAAGAAAAGAGCCTCAGAGGAAGAAAAAGGAAAGGAGGGTAAAAAGAATGAAAGGAGGAGATGGAGAGAGAAGGATTGGGAGTAAATAGGAGGGAAGGAAGGGAGGGAAAGAGCAGATGGAGAAAAAGATATCGTGAGGAAGCGGGTATGGAGGAAAGAAAAAATGGAAAGAAAAATGAAGATAAAAAGGACAGGAAGAAGAAGAGAGGGAAAAGAAGAAGGCAAGGAATAGAGGCAGGTAGGAAGGGCGGGTGATAAAAAGGGTGATGATGATGATGATGAATCGGAAAGGGAATAGGAGGCTGAGAATAGAAGGAAGAAACGGGAAAGGAGGAGAATAAAGAATGAAAAGATGATGGAACAGGAGAAGGGAGAGTGGGAGGAATAAAGGGATAAAAAGACGACTGAATAGATAGCAATAGAAAGGATTAGAAGGACAATGTAGGAGAGAAGGGAGAAAGAAGGGAACAGAGCGCGATAATAAAGGTGGGAGATTGAAAAGGGAATGGAGAAAAAGAATAAAGAAAGAAAGAGGAGTTATGGGAGAGGGACAATGGTGGGAGGGAGGAGAAAAGAGACAAGAAGCGTGGGAGAAAGAAAAGATAGGGAGGGGAGAGGGAAGAATAAAAGGAACAGATGGAGCTGAGGTGAGGCACGGGAGAAGCTGAATATGTATAGGGAAAATATATATTCGGAATGGCCGTAACAAATGGAGAGGCGGGACGGAGGATTGGGCGGGTATGGATCAGCCAGGAGGGACGGCAGGGCGTTAACTGATTTTTTTTTTTTTTTTTTTTACATCAAAGGAAGAAGTTCAAGGGCAAACAAAAACAAAAAAACATAATGGAAGAAAAATAAAGCCCGCTAATCACTACCACTATAAAAGAGTTAGAGGAGTGGCCCAAAGAGGTGTCAATTTCAGGTGGCGAGAGGCGACTTAGTGAGTGAAGAGAAAACAGGGCGAGGCTCTGATACATAAACATTCACATTATAATCTTAAACCTATACGAAACCAAATACAGAATGAGAGAAAATAATTAGTTAATGTGTGTGTGACATTCACCATGATCTGAGCACGCGCTGGACTCGCGATGGCCAGCCAGTACCCTCACTAATGAGCTTTGAGGTCAGGTAACGGATCTTTGAGTACGGCTTGAACCTCACATCACACCTACATATACCTGGGAAACGGGACGCGACACATTCACTAGTGTGTGTGTGTGTGTGTGTGTGTGTGTGTGTGTGTGTGTGTGTGTGTGTGTGTGTGTGTGTGTGTGTGTGTGTGTGTGTGTGTGTGTGTGTGTGTGTGTGTGTGTGTGTGTGTGTGTGTGTGTGTGTGTGTGTTTGCTAAATAAAATATAAAACATATGATGAAGAAACCCCCCCTAATATATTGCATTCCGTGACTGAGCCTCGTTGCAGCGGGCGGAGCACAGCAGGGCGGAGGGAAGGCCTGGAGAGGAGAGGAGAGGAGAGGCCGAGGCCGAGCACCGTCCGTAAACAACTTGGGGGATAAACTTCCCCGCGGAGCCTTGCATTTAAGCCTCCACCTCACGCCTCGCAGACACCAACTCGCCGCAAAGCAAAGTGTTGCTATGAAAATCTGCATCGCAAAAAATCTGGTTAAATCGGGTCTCACTTCGTCAGGCATAAATCGGAGCCCTTCAGGTTTCCCGGCGCGCGTGGTGTTGACTCCCAGGGCCGCGGCAAACACACGCACATAGCCGAATCAGCGCCGTCTTATTCAGGCAAACTGCTAACAAAACGCACCCGGACTTCGGTATGAGCCGGCCGGGCTGCGAGGCAAATTCGTGGACAAAGCAGCGAGAGCGGGCGTCTGGTATTCCTGACGAGGCGTGAGCTACGTGCTGTTTGTGGCGGAGGTGGCACGGCCGCGGTTGCTGCTGTTGGGGCGGCAGTGCTTTGTTCAAGGCGGTGAGGTGGCGGGCACGGAGCAGGTGTCATGAGTCCTGGGGTGCTCTTATTCCTAACTACTACAAACAGAGTATAGGACCTCTGAGACAGCTACAAGTGGGCAATATACCTTTAAGACAAATTCTCAAAATGAGCACCTTTAAACGATTACATACAGTTACCGTGAAAGAAGCGACTTTATTCCTACATTTCTGTCCATACATTCGAAGCTCTCTCCTGAGAATGTTGAAGAAGTTTAGATCTCTGAATTTTTCAAGCCGAGACTGAAGAGAAGGTCCCCTGTTGGAGACTGGACAAGTTAGCTCGCAAAGTTTCTTGTTGAGCCACTCAGACCCCCGCCCCCGCCACCTCGGGCGCCCTCACCGGCTTATATATTTCTTTCCCGCACGGAAACACGTTTTTGTGTGGCTTAAAGAAAAGAACATCAGCATCCAGCATGGAATGTGAAGGTTTGTGGACAATTTTATAAAAAAAAAATTTTATACAGGAAAAACACATAGCGAGATGACTCCGGCACAAATATTCATTTCATACATGCAAGTGGAGTTTTTTTAAATATAAACTTGACTTAAAATCAAGACTTCATCCGTTTTCCAGTCCACCGTTAAATTATTCTCTAACTATTCCCTCTAAAACATTGGACCGCGATCCGTCTCTTCCCTCCGCGGCGCCGGTCCGTCCGCGGCCTCAGTAATTTCATGCATCCTTTCTGAGCAACAGCCCCGGATTCCTCGCCGCCAGGGAAGAGACAATTACGGCTTCCCATCAGGGCGGAACGTGACCACACCGGACGGCCCTAACGCCAGCGAAATTTTCCACCTATATTTTTTGGTATAAACTTGTAAGATATTTTTTTACCCAATTTTTCGTTCACAGCAAGAGGATATCCGCCCGCCTCCCCGTGAAATGCAATAAGCTGAGTAGCAGAGATTCCCCCACTAGACACTGATGCAATATGAATCACATGCTGTTGCAGTTACAAAATTCAAACACGCAGGAACGGGGACCAAACTGTGACTGACTGACGTACAAAGTGTACATACACAGGCGGCGGCAGGGAAGGTGTCGAGGGAAGCTCCTGAGTGTCCTTACCCCGCCGCCTGCACCTCCACCGCCGCCGCCGCAGAGGCTAATGCTGTTACCTTAACTCACTCCAAACTTGAGGAGCTGCCCGGCGCAGTACACAGAGGAGAGAGACGCCAGAGAAAGGAGACCGGCTGCCTGGCGAAAAGAGGAAGAGAGAAGAGAAAAACGAAGGAAAAGCAGGAGTAAAATATGAATATCTCTATGCCGGTCTCATTCGTTCAACATTTTACGTTTTCTCGTATTTTGCGGGTGATGGTAACATAATTTAAGGAAAGCTAAAATATACTCTAGTAGAATTTCAGGAAAAAAATGCGAATCTGAGCGGAAAAAAATGGCGATAATTCACTGGTACAAGACTGAAAAAAAACATACTTAAGAAAAAAGAGGGAAGAGACGAGAGGAAAACTGTAAAATATATTAGGCGAGAGAGAGAGAGAGAGAGAGAGAGAAAAAATGAGTGTGTGTGTGTGTGTGTGTGTGTGTGTGTGTGTGTGTGTGTGTGTGTGTGTGTGTGTGTGCGCGCGCGATGGTAAGGCGGGCGTCAGGGAAGGAGAGGGTAGGGGAGCCGCCCTGGACAAGTGGCGACGCTCTATATCACAGGAGGAAGACAGCCAAGTGACGCGCGCCGGTGTGCGGGACGGAGGACAAGGGGGAGCCGGCGCCGCCACAGCCTGAGTTATCGCTTCTTGATATGGACGGGAAAGGAGGAAAAAGACAGAAAGCAGGGAGGAAGAGAAGCAGACAGACAGATAGGCAGGAGCAGGCAAGAAGGCAGGCAGGAACAGGGTAGAAGGCAGGCAAGCAATGGGACAGGCAAGCAGGGAGGCAAATAGGAAGACATAGAAAAGCAGGGAGGGAGACAACAGAGAATGCAAAAAGACAGACAGACAGACGGATAAACAGGCACGCAAGTACAAGCAGATAGGAAGACAGTGAAGAAGGCAGGGAGGGAGGGAGAGAGAGAGAGGGAACGCAGGCAAACAGACAGACAACACGAGAAGAGAGTGAGAACGGAGAGACGGAAGGATGATGTGATAAACCCGTGCGAAGGAAGAGATGAAAGACCGACGTAGAGCGAGGATGAGAGGCGAGCGAACACCACCCGGCGGCCCGATCGTGCTGGAAGGGAACGTCAATTCAGCCTCCGAGGTTTTTCGCCCAGGCACGAAAGCTTGCAATTTAACTCCGAAAAATAACAGCGCTGGATCGAATACATGAATAGATAAACGGGAATGTTCAGCGGACAAATATCGACTATCGGGAAACTATACAACGGGGGCAGAATAATGTTGTATTTTGTCCGCCGGTGACTCGAGGAAGCGGCGGCCACAAAAATATGACGTTGTATATGCGCGTTCTTAGTGGTGTTTGCTTTCTATTAGTGATGCTGCGCCGCCTCTCACACCCCGCGGCTCCATTGATGCTTGTGTTCACCTCCACCATGCCTTCAGAAACACCAAGAACACGAACATATGAACAGAAACTCAATTGTGGTCTCTCTCTCTCTCTCTCTCTCTCTCTCTCTCTCTCTCTCTCTCTCTCTCTCTCTCTCTCTCTCTGACTCAATCTGTCTATCTCATTTTACATTTTCTTCCGCCTATTCCGTCCTTAACTCTTGCCAACCTTCTTCCTTCTCTTCCTCCTCCTCCTCTTCCTCCTCCTCCTCCTCCTCGTAATTCTACTCCTCCTCCTCTTCCTCATCCTTTTCTTTTTCTGTTCCTAAATCCTAATTCCTTTGCGTCTGCCTCCACCTGTTTACGCTTCTACATTTTTTTTCTCCCATCCTCCACTTCCACTCACCGTGTCAACTTTCCTCCAACCTTGGCCTCCTCCTCTTCCTCCTCCTCCTGGGCTAGTGCCTCTATTTTATTGTTTTCGTCATCCTCTTTCTTTTCCTAATTATCTACCCACATATTTTGTTTATAATTTTCTACAAAAACAAATTATCAAAAGGAAAGGCGGTAAAACAACTATTATTATTATCACAATTATTACTGCGTTGATAATGAGACTATTCACAAAATAACGCAAATATATATAATAAAAACAACACAACAATAGCGCAACAACAACAAGAAGAGCACGCCTGCCACTATACCACACCATCACAGTCACCATCAACCACTCACTCACTCACTCACTCACCATCACCTCCACCACAAAAATCCTCAATGGCGAAACCTTACAAGCAAAATAAATCAGTCCCTCCAACACGATCCCACACACACATCATTCATTTTTTTTCCAGTCAGTCTCTCTCACTCTCCCTCCCTCCTGGTCTTTCTGCGTCACATAACACTGCGTCTCTCCAGCAGTAATTAATATCGGTTCCAGGTATAGGCTTCCTCCTCGTCCCCTTCACCCTCTTGCTTCTCCCTCGCATTGCCCTGTCGACCACGTGAACAGAGATCGATCAAGCGCCTTTTTTCCCAGCGGGCACAGGCGGAGTAATCACAGAGGAGAAAAGGATCGGTCTTTGTCCCTCTCAGTGGTTCATTTTACCGAGACACACTAAGAGGCCCTTCCCGATGCCTCCTGCGGGGCGATGCCATGCCGCAGAAGGAGAGAAAGCGAGGCATGGAGATCGAGGTGATGGAGAGGATGGAGAACGTTCAGGGGGAAAGTAGGGATGGTATTCTCACACGTTTCCAGCAATCACATCAACTATTCCGAAAGGCCGAAAATGAGATCAGTCGGGCTCTAATGAATGTGGTTTTAGGTTTATGGTACAGAGGAAGAGTCAAATTACCACCGGGGTCATAAAACTACCCCTGGAAATGCTTAGAACTCCTAGGAATGCCCTGTCAAATATGTGTGCTCGGTTGCGGATGGGTGAATATGACCCTGAGTGTGTGGGGATGTGTGTGGGTGGTGGGGGGAAAGAGTTGTGGTGAGCGAGGGGGGAGGGACATATGAGAGTCAGCGGGATAGAAGGGTCTCTCTGCTATGTGTCAGCTGGGGAGCCTCCACAATGCTAATCTTTTCTCCTAGCTTTTGTGGTGGTGGTGATGGTGATGGTGGTGGGGGTGGTGATGGTGGTAGGGGTTGGTGAGGGTGGGGGGGAGGGGGAGGTGTTATTGTTGTGCATTGTGGTTTTATTTTTTGTTGTTATTGCTTTTCTTGTTGATGTTGCCGTCCTATTGTTGTTATTGTTGTCGTTGGGGGTTTTGCTGGTTGGTGCATGTGTTTTGTTGTTGTTGTTGTTGTTGTAGTACGATCAACTGTTCGAGTAGTAGTAGAGGAAATGGTACAAATATGGCAACCATTTTTTTCTCCAAATATGTTCGAGTTTTAACGGCGGTTAAATAAACTAATATCCGCAATACAAAATATGTTATGTTTACTATACGCTAAGCATGCAACGTCCTAAAAAATCATTACAGTTTTCTGTAAAATAACTTTTTTATTCACTTACTCAAAATCACTGTTTGTTAAATGGTGGTGCAAATATGGGCTACCTATATTAACTATATTTAATGGTGTATATAAGCGGGCTAAAGGTGGATAAAACTGAATGTCACAGGTACCTTTAAGTAATTTATTTTTCATACACAGCCGCAAGTAATCACAGATGAAAGAAAACTTATTCCTTTTCAGTATTGTAATAAAATATCCCCGTATTATTTTGTTATATGAAAAAATCTTTTAACTTGTAATTTTTATAATAGTCACACACATGCATCCATCTCAGCTCCTGCATATTCATTGTGTGCCCACAGTTAACACATCATACACTGAACCCACAGTTCACCTCTTTTATCACCAGAAAAGTTCCTGTCACAGAAAAGGCAGGCAGCATCTTCATCTCCTGGCTTTTGTGTCCCAACAGGCATTTCTATTTCACTGTCTCACTGTCACCGTCCTGTAAAATAAATGCACCAGGCCCACTGTCTGAATCTTCAGAATATACTTTCATACAAATTAGGTTGTTTCTCTTTATTGGAGCCTTTTCTTAGGTCTGCTCTTCCTTGAATCAAAAATCTAAACTCATTTTCGGTTTTCCACATTTGCCTTCTTTAGAAATTCATTTAGTGATTTTTTGTAAGGTTTTCCTGTTATGGGACACGCACCAGCTCTCTTCCGACCCCTGTTACCTGTCTTCTTTCCGATGGCTGGAGCCCATATTAGCACCTGGTAGGGTAGCCTATATTAGCACCTGGTAGAGTAGCCAATATTACCAGCGTAAAGCCATATTTCAAGTATGAGTAGTATCAACAGATGTTTAACATTTGCTAATAAAATATATGCTGACTTTAAAGTCCAATTTTTAAACTTATCACTTGACTCTAGAAAATAAACCAATAAGGTAGCATTTGAATGGAAAAAATAAAGAAAATTCCTTTGAAAAAAATCTTTAACACTGTGATAAAAATGATCATGAGCGCCAGGCATCTATCCAGTGGGCTGATCGCAGCCCAACTGAAAAGGAATACAAAAGTTCGTTGCCTTGAAAGTAATGACTCATATGTTTCCCATCAAGATACAGTGCTTCACATAGCTAGAATCTCGTTTGCCCATAATTACACCCTAGCCCATATTTGCACCATTTCCTCTTGTAATAGTATTAAAAGTTGCAGTAGTAGCAGCAGTAGTAGTAGTTGTTGTTGTTGTTGTTGTTGTTGTTGTTGTTGTTGTTGTTGTTGTTGTTGTTGTTGATGTTATTGTTGTTGTTGTTGTTGCTGTTGGTGGTGGTGGTGGTGTTGTTGCTGTTGTTGTTGTTGTTGTTGGTGGTGGTGGTGGTGGAGATGATGATGATGGTGATGATGATGATGATGGTGGTGGTGATGATGATGATGATGATGATGGTGATGGTGGTGGTGGTGGTGTTATAGCTGTTGCACCAAAAGAGTTAAAAGGTATTAATCAACCCTCATTAGCAAGCACCCTTTGAAATCATCCTAATTCACTTAAACACACACACACACACACACACACACACACACACACACACACACACACAAAGACACACGTACACACACACGCACACGGAACAGCTCCTCTGGCAATGGTCCTCTCTCCTTTTTCCTGGGCGGCGCTTCCCCACCCCGGCCCCCACCCAACGAGATGTTTACCCAGGCTCGCCCACGCCATAACGGAGGCCATTGCACATAACGCCGCGACCAATTAACACAAGAGATCCTTATAAATCTTCGATATCCTGTCCCTTGGGCGGCTACGGAACGGCGGGGGTTTATGTCGCTCTCTCGTATTTTTTTTATCCCCCTCACCCACCCTCCCACTCTCTCTCGTACACTATATCCCCCTTTCTCTCTTTCCCTTCCCTCCCCTTCTCCTCCTACGTGCCCTTCGCCGCCAAACGCGAATATCGGAAGGAACAGCCTCCATTATGAGCGCAAGGGCCACATCCCCTGCCACCATCTGAGCCTTTTTACGGCTGGCCCCTGTTATTGCCCTGCCTTGAGTACCTTGTTTTTGCGACACTGTGATTTGTGGCGCGCACCTCTCCCTGTACCTTCCCTGTTTTTTCCTTATTTTTTTCGTCTTTACCTCCTCCTACCTTTTTTTTTTGCTACCTTACTGGGCTTTAATGTACCTGCTAACCCTGTATTTTTTTTTCTTTTTCCAACCAAATGTGTCGGTCTAGTCTTCTCGCCCCAGTTTCTTGTGACGTAAATCAACGCCGTGATAGTTTGGGAAGGAAGTTGAAGGTGGTGATTTTTTTAAGTAATTCAGGAACACCGAGGAATTAAGTTATCATTACTACTCTCTCACTGGCGCGTCGGCTGGCTCCATAACAATGCAAGGCGCCGCAGGAAGTCTGATTCCCTGATCGATACCTGCTGGTGATCTTTAAAGCGAGAGAGAGAGAGAGAGAAAGATAGATAGACTGACAGATAGATAGATAGACAGATAGATAGATAGATAGATAGATAGATAAATAGATAGATACAGACAGACAGATAGATAGATAGAGAGAAAGTGAGAGTGAGTGTGAGTGTGTGTGTGTGTGTGTGTGTGTGTGTGTGTGTGTGTGTGTGTGTGTTAGCCCGTGGTCTTGGTTCAACAATTCTCCTTAGCCTGAATAATTCACCCGCGCAGCATTTGTCGGTCAGTGGGGTACGGTGCAATTCTTCACACATTAAATATTCACCCGGACTGCTGCCGCTACGGGGGAGTCCAGGAGAATGGCTGCGCACACACACACACACACACACACACACACACACACACACACACACACACACACACACACACAGTCACCACTACTTATATTCACACATATGTGCCCTTGAGTTGCCTCCTTTGTTGTATGAAAAAAAAAAAAGTCAGTCCTCAAAATATATTGCGAAGAAAAATTACGGAATTCAATCTTCTCGTTCCTGCTGCCACTGATGCTATATTTTTACTCCGCCTCCCAACGAGGTAACAATTACATGCCTCCCCTGGCTGCGCTGACTCCACACAGGAGCGCTGGCAGTGAAAAACTTGCCTATACTGAAGGAATACGGTTTTACAGTCACAAACATAATTTAAAATGGGAATTTGAAGATTTTGCACTTCAAGAGGCGCAGGACATTTTAATCCAGACTTTTATGGGGAGTTCATAATATATATATATATATATATATATATATATATATATATATATATATATATATATATATATATATATATATATATATATATATATATATATAATAACACAGTTCTAAGAGAAAGTTTAATTTTCAATGTAAAAGCAATATTATCAAAATATAAATAGACATAATCATCAGGAATTACTAGTCCAGTAGAGGATAAAAATTCTTCGCAGTGTAGTGGTTAGCAAGCGAGTCCCAGATCCCAGGTTCGATTCCGGCTCGGGCAGTCGGCTAAAGCTCCCTGTCTGGTTGGTCGGCAAATGGGAAAACCTGGAGGAGGTAAAGTGAGCTGACCTGGATGGTACCTTTGCCCTCCCAGAGTAATGGGTTTCTACCTGCCAAAGGCTTAAGAGACAAACAGTTGGGAGATGAGCAACAGCACAACACGCAGGTTAGCGCATGCACCCAGCTTGATATATACAGGGCAAAGAGATTTTCCAACGCTACCCGCAGAAACGGAAAGATGCAGAGATATATTGACTTAAAGATTGACTGACTGACGGACCGATGGATAGGTAGATCCAGTAACATTCATGAGGCAGACCAGGAATAAGAGATTCCGTCAAATCTTCCTTCCTTGATGAGAACCGAAAGTCATCCTTTTTCTAGAAGGCAGATGTACAGTCAAGAACAACAACAAAAGAATGGAACAACAAAAGCCCACAGAAGCATTGCTCCCCTTTGCAGAGCGTAGAACTAAATTGAAGGTTCAAAGACTGTTTAAAAGAGCTTTGAGCTTTGAAAGAGGTCAAATCGTAGGCAGAAGGAAATACAGAGGAGGGGGGGGGACGTCCAACAAGAGCAGAATGTTTCCACTGAGGCGCGACAGAGTAATAAGGGTGTAGTGAAGCATCAGACTGCGTTAACTACATCTGTATTACGACAAAAAAATGCATGTGGTCTCTCCTTGATATTAACACAGCCACCGTCTTGTTGAAATATAACAGGTATATATTGCTCATGAATTTAAAAAAAAAGACAATCACATATAAATTTGAAAATGATTTCTAGGAAGTGTGAAGAAAAGTTGGGAAGAATCCCTTTCAAAACATTACAATTGTAAAGAAGAGCAATGTAAATTCGAGAAGTCCGAACTAGTGTTGTCAAGCATTGGAACGCATAAAGAAATCATTTCGAACAAGAACTTTCGGAGTGGATCAGTTTAAAGTTTATCACACTCGCCGCGCGGCAGATGAGAAAATTGCTCCCAAAAAACTACATGATTGAAAAAAAATCTGTAAAGTTCAAAGAACCTTTTAAGTGTATAAGTAATTCATTGACTTTTCAATAAACTAGTTGCTGCCAAAGATTTTGACAATCGTACATTATCACTAAAAATAGGCAATCAATTCCGTGACAGGCAGAGGTCTGATGTGCATCGCTTGATGGTTATTGAACTGAAATTTCTACTGCCGTGGCTGGTACTATTATTATCATCATCATCATCATCATCATCATCATCATCATCATTATTATTATTATTATTATTATTATTATTATTATTATTATTATTATTATTATTATTATTATTATTATTATTATTATTATCGTAATTATCATTATCACTATCATTATTATTTCATTATCATTATATCATTAGTGTTTCTATGCAGCATGAACAAATCAAGAATACAAGTCTTTGCACTTCACAGCGTGCGACATGCTGCTAAAAATGAGTTCGTGCACTCCCCTTCGCTTTTTTCACACCGCGACAGAACACTCATACATGATACATTGATAACACCACACACTGCCAACACAGAGAAAGGCCCTTGTGTGTGTGTGTGTGTGTGTGTGTGTGTGTGTGTGTGTGTGTGTGTGTGTGTGTGTGTGTGTGTGTGTGTGTGTGTCTGTGTGTGTGTGTGTGTGTGTGTGTGTGTGTGTTGTCACCCACCACAAACCACCGTTGTTGCTCTTCTGAACGAGTCACCGCCCCCACGTCACGGGCATTAGTGGAGATAGTGGCGGGGCGGGGCTCGCGATGGCGGATAATTCCAATCAAATTCCCATTAAATTCCCATCAAAAGCACGCTCAAGCACGTCAGCCCCGGGTTATTGATGGCAGCAGTCCTTCAGCCGCTGAGGGATGACATGAACAGCTAAACATGAGGTCGCCCGCGAAATCCCGCAGCAAGACCATCAACCAGTGAAATATTTCCCAGTATATTGGTATCAAACTCTTATCGACTGACGTAGTTAAGCTATACGGCGCGATACATAAAGACCAAATGTAAATACGTGCGTTTTTTATTGACTTTTATGATTTATTTACGGCAGAAAAAAAAAGGGGGGGGGGGTGGCTGGTGTTACTCATCCTGCCGTGGAAAAGAGTAACAACCGGTGAGGGGTGAGAGAATGGAGGTACAGCAATGCTTTATTCATGTACATTATTTAGTAGCCCCGCTGATATCACGGACGATCCTGCCCGTCAGTATAGCGGGCAATTCGTATGCTGACCACTGCCATGTCGCGGCGGGCTTACGGTTAAACATGGACATCTTTCAGTTTAGCATGAATGTATGTCTAATCGATCACACAAACACACCCATAGATGCCCACGAACACACATACAGTCACGCAACCCAGTCGTCTATTCAACTATTCCCCTACCTCCTTCCTTTCCGCCCTTTCTCTTTTTTCTACCTCCCGTTCAATTACTTTCCCGCCACGAGTACATTCCAATCACGGCTTTTTTCGTCGCCTCAGTATGTAGCGACGAACTTTAATCGCGTAATACTCAAAGCCGAAATGCCGTTATTCCCTCCGCCAGATGTCGACAGTGGTGGTGGGTTCTGATAATGTTGAAAGCTCAGTTTATGGGAGGGAGGGTGGCAGTTTTTAGGCACGGGAGGAGAGGTCAGGTGAAGCAGAATTGGTCGTGGTGGTGATGGGAGTGGATTAAGATTGACGTGACTTTATGCAAGGGGTGCGTCAACTGCAAGAACTCAAGGCCGGCGAGAACTGCGTCGTGCTTTGTGGGGAATGAAATCGTGAAGTGAAAATGGGTGTTCGCATTTCCGAGTGAAAGTGAGTTATAGGTGAGAACGGATGGATGACATGGAGATGAAGATATATGCACGAAAGGTAAATCTGTTTAGCATCCATTCCCGTGTGTGTGTGTGTGTGTGTGTGTGTGTGTGTGTGAGAGAGAGAGAGAGAGAGAGAGAGAGAGAGAGAGAGAGAGAGAGAGAGAGAGAGAGAGAGAGAGAGAGAGAAGGGAGCAAAAGAGATAACAGGGGGGCGGGTGACAGGACAATGAAATACAGTTCCTTCCGTGGTCACATAAGTGGAACTCTCGTAATATCCCCGAAGAAAAACATTAGCAAAAGGAAATCGTAAAATAGAAAATGCTGCCGAGGAAAAGCGAGGGAAATGAACTCCGAAGACAAGGAAGACCAACAGCAAGAAAGATTAATTACATGAATTAAAATATGAATAAAGATGAACGAGACGAAGAAGGGGAGAGTAGCAACGTGCGAGAGAGAGAGAGAGAGAGAGAGAGAGAGAGAGAGAGAGAGAGAGAGAGAGAGAGAGAGAGAGAGAGAGAGAGAGAGAGAGAGAGAGAGAGAGAGAGAGAGAGAGAGAGAGAGTTGATGGCAGCGACTACCAAGGGAAGGTGAAGGGAAGGGGAAAGAAGAGGGGAAAAGAGAGGAGGAAGTGCGTTGTTCTGGCCAATAAGACAGAGGGAAGCAACATAAAGACAGATGAGGGAAGGGTGAATGGGTAATAGGAGAGACAAATGTGATTGCATGCAGACGAGGAGACGGACGGGAACTTATTTCAATGGGTGACTAATATTAAATCTTCAGAGGCGCCGCTCGCAAGCTTTTCCTCATACAAAATTCATACAAATAATACCTTCCTGCACTCATTCTAATCGACTAAGAGAGATTAAAAGCTTAAGCTCCACGTTCACTTACTACGCAACATTTTTCAATCTCGAGAGTGTGTACTTTCGGAGGATTTCAATTTCATTTTGAGAAAATGTTTCATCAAAAAGGACATGGCAGAATAATAAGGGTGCGGAGGAAAAGAATAATGTGTTCAGGGTTGTAGGCTTCACATTTATTTTGTTTTACTATTCACTGGGAAGTGAACAAAATGAGGACACTGAGTTGTGTTTCCAAAATTCCGTAGAATGTCCATGATCGTACGAGTACATTGGAGATCGTAGCTCTGATATCCTAAATCTATACAAAGGTAAGCGATAACTCACAAGAATATCAAGACACCTGTAAGAGACCGGGCGTTCGACCCACATATGGTAGCTCCAGACAGCAATAGATTATCATCTTCCCTTCCCATCCAGAATCTCGCATTTCCTCCAACTACATATCTGAGTATTTTGCTCCATTCGTCCACTACCCTGACCGTCAATCAGCTATTACGAATCACCTTCCAATACTTGAATTTAACCAATTTTGACATTTTTTCAAATGTTAGCTCTTTACCTAAATTAACCTTATCACTATATAACCCGTTTAAATATTTCACGTATGTCACCTTGTGGCTACGTCCAACCAATGACTGTAAATTTAGATTTTACATCATGGCATGGCGGGTTTCTTAGCTGTTATTTTGGTAGCTTTTTTCCTCGGTCCTTTCCAAATGAAGCAGTTACTTATAAGACTAAAAAAAAAAAAGCCTTACTCCCAGAACCTCAGGAAATGGGTTAAACATAAGGTTTAGTGTGTACAACAAAAAAAATATGATGAAATAATACATAACATACATCTCATGAGTCTGCCTAATTGTGATTTACTACTAAACTATCACAATATAAAGGTGGAATATGATTAAATTATAAATAAAATACATATCTCTTCAACATGTCTGCTTGCAATGTCCTGTTAAAGCACCCCCAGGGCGTAACATTCTTCCCTCCCGCAGGCCGCCCCACGCCAACGGTGCAATGGCGGGTGAACGACGAGGTGTGGCCCTCCGAGGAGACGCAGGAGCCCGAGGGGGTCACCAAGGTGACGCTGCGGGTGACGGAACTCAGCCGGCGACACCTCCACGCCGTCTTCGAGTGCCGCGCCACCAACTTCAACGACTCCTCGCCCATCTCCGCCACCGTCACCCTCGACATGAACTGTGAGTGGCGGGCGACAACGATTCCTAATTCTCCTCCTTCTCCTTCTCCTCCTAGTCATCCTCCTCCTCCTCCTTACACATAATTTGACTCCCTGCAGAATCACATCGCGTCTCCCTCGTGATGGCATTGTAGATGACAACTTCTTCAACTCGTTTTTTCTCACATTTTCACCTTTTTTTTCTTATCCCAAGTTACTTTTTGTCTTGCAGTTGCAGTGTTGCGTGTGTTAATGTGTGGTATTAAAAGTGAAGCTTCCTTGGTAACTTTTCCTTGAGATTTGGCGGATGCAAAATCTTCTTCGTTTTCTAATATAATGAAACTTCTTAGTCATGAAGCTGATGATCGCCCTCTAGATGTAATTCCGAAAGAAAACTCTGTGACGATTTCCTTAAATTCAGCAGGGAAGAAATCCCCATCCTTGTCGTTTTCTTTAAATGGGGAGGTGTATGAAGTGCCGGAGGAAGTGTCGGAGGAAAAAAAAACACCGGTATGGCTTCCGGGGAGTAAGGTTCAGCGAAGAGAAGACTGCGTCGCTTTCATCGAGCGGAGGAAAAATATCTCGGCGTTGTTGACCGAAAGCAAAACAAAAGTCGAGTCGCTTTCCTTACAAGAAAAACGAATGTGACGCTTCACAAAGTAGAACGGAATAAAATCCTCAAGTGTCGTATCTTCAAATATATAATAAAAACTAAACGTCTTTTCCGTTGTTGTCACGACCGGAGAGGCAATAGTGTGTCTTTCTGAGTGGAGAGGATAAAAAAAACTTCGGAATCATATCAATCCAGCAACAACAGCAAAAACAAACAAAAAAGAAACTGAAAGGATACATAAAAAAAAAGCTAAATATATATCATACTCACAGAAAAGAAACATAAAAGATAAAAAACGCAGAAGCGGGAATGTAGAAAAAAACAAGTGGGCGTAAAATACAAAAGGAAATAAAGAAAATAGAAAAAGAAGATACGTAATAAAAATCAAAGTATATCTGCAATCATACTCACCGAAAAGCAACATCAACATTAAAAACAAATCGCAAAGAAGGAAAGTATTAAAAGAAAAAAAGTATGCTGGCGTAAAGAGATAGCAAAAAAAAAACGAAGAAAAGTAGAAAAGAATAATAAAAAAAAAAGCTGGCGTAAACAGATCGCGGGCGGGTCGTTCCTCAGCGTCACACCGGCGGCGGCGATGAAGAAGAAGAGGAGGAGGAGGAGGAGGAGAGGTAAGCGAGGATAGTGACTCCCTCCATGGCAGAATGATGGATGGGTGTTATAGAGGAAATTAGGCCAGGCCCTTCACCTTTTCCCTCCCTCCCTTCCCTTCCCCCTCCATCCGACCATTCCCTCCCTCCCGCCTTCTTCCCTCCCTCCCTTCCTTCCTTCCTTCCTTGATTCTAACCTTCAGTCCATCAACTTACCGCTGACACCCCACTTCAGTTTATATATTAATCCCCGTCTCTCTCTCTCTCTCTCTCTCTCTCTCTCTCTCTCTCTCTCTCTCTCTCTCTCTCTCTCTCTCTCTCTCTCTCTCTCTCTCTCTCTCTCTCTCTCTCTCTCTCTCTTTTCCTTTCTTTTTCTACCCTCCTTCTCTTTCTTTTTCCCTTTCTCTCTTTCTCTTTCCCTATCTCTCTCTTTTTCTTTCCCTCTCTCTCTTTCTCTTTCCTTATCAATCTTTCAATTTCCCTCTCTCTCTTTTTCTTTCCCTCTCTCTCTTTCTCCTTCCCTATCTCTCTTTCTCTTTCCCTATCTCTCTTTCTCTTTCCCTATCTCTCTTTCTTTTTCCCTTTCTCTCTTTCTTTTCCCCTATCTCTCTTTCTCTTTCCCTCTCTCTTTCTCTTTCCCTCTCTCTTTCTCTTTCCCTCTCTCTTTCTATTTCCCTCTCTCTTTCTCTTTCCCTCTCTCTTTCTATTTCCCTATCTCTCTTTCTCTTTCCCTATCTCTCTTTCTCTTTCCCTCTCTCTTTCTCTTTCCCTCTCTCTTTCTATTTCCCTATCTCTTTTTCTATTTCCCTATCTCTCTCTTTCTCTTTCCCTCTCTCTTTCTATTTCCCTCTCTCTTTTTCTATTTCCCTATCTCTCTTTCTCTTTCCCTATCTCTCTTTCTCTTTCCCTATCTCTCTTTCCCTTTCCCTAATTATCTCTTTCCCTATCTCTCTCTTTCTCTTTCCCTCTCTCTTTCTATTTCCCTCTCTCTTTTTCTTTTTCCTTATCTCTCTTTATCTTTCCCTATCTCTCTTTCTCTTTCCCTATCTCTCTTTCCTTTTCCCTATTTATCTCTTTCCCTATCTCTCTCTTTCTCTTTCCCTCTCTCTTTCTATTTCCCTATCTCTCTTTCTATTTCCCTATCTCTTTTTTTCTATTTCCCTATCTCTCTCTTTCTCTTTCCCTCTCTCTTTCTATTTCCCTATCTCTCTTTCTATTTCCCTATCTCTCTTTCTATTTCCCTATCTCTTTTTCTACCCTTTATCCATCTATTTCTACCCATCTAACCATCTATCACTCTATCTTTTTTCCACCTTTTCATCAATCCCTCTTTCAGACGATCGATCTCTCTTCCTATCCATCTATCTATCTATCTATCTCTGCTATTCTTGTCACACCTACGTTACTCTTTCTTCACCGACCTCTCCCTCTCTCGCTCCTCGATCCTTCTCTTCTTCTTTCTCCCGCCACCAGCGCTACCACCCTCTCATCCCTCCTCTCCCAGCCACTCTGCCTTTCATCCTTTCTGCTCCATTAGCAATTTTTATCGTGGCATCATCGGTGAAGGGAAGACCAGGAGCGCGTGATTCTGAGGACTGATAAGTGGTCCGATGAGTTTTTTTTCGCATTAATTTCATATTCAATCACAGAACTCAGTCTCTCTCTCTCTCTCTCTCTCTCTCTCTCTCTCTCTCTCTCTCTCTCTCTCTCTCTCTCTCTCTCTCTCTCTCTCTCTCTTTTTATTTAAACAGTACTTACAGAAGATTGTGCTAAAGTTGAAGGTTCTCTCTCTCTCTCTCTCTCTCTCTCTCTCTCTCTCTCTCTCTCTCTCTCTCTCTCTCTCTCTCTCTCTCTCTCTCTCTCTCTCTCTCTCTCTCTCTCTCTCTCTCTCTCTCTCTCTCTCTCTCTCTCTCTCTCTCTCTCTCTCTCTCTCTCTCTCTCTCTCTCTCTCTCTGTGTGTGTGTGTGTCGGTCTGTTGCACACGCCAGGCATTCCCTCGTCCCTTTGAGCGCCCCGTTGTAATCTCATTCCTTCAGACATTTATGCTGATTTTCCGGGGGCCTGGAACCTCCTGGGAAAAGCATTTATCTTCTTTGCCTAATTCGCTTTGATAAATATGATTATTCCCGATGTTGTCAATATGCTCCGCGTGCTACACACTTGTCCGTCAGGAGGTTGAGGGAGGGTTTCTTTTTTCTCTCTGCTTAATTTTGCTTGCTTCGTTTTTGTTTTGTTTTCTATTCCATTTCGACGGTTTGGGGAAGTACGGTCTGCTTGAGGTATGCACGCGTGTGGGGTGGGTGGGTGGGTCTGTCTGTGCGTGTGCGTGTGCGTGTGTGTGTGTGTGTGTGTGTGTCATAGCATCAATTTACATATCAGTGTTTATGTATATGTATCTATCTATCTCTAGCTATCTACATATCTTCTGTCTATCTGTTTGAGTATTGCTTTTTTTATCCATCTATCTATCCATCTCTCGCCGTACACATCCAGTAATATTTAAGCACCTTTTACCTACCAATCTAAAGTCTAATCGGCCTTAAAATCTCTTTGATGAGTATGAATATGATTGACTAACGTATTTACTACAGCTCTCTCTCTCTCTCTCTCTCTCTCTCTCTCTCTCTCTCTCTCTCTCTCTCTCTCTCTCTCTCTCTCTCTCTCTCTCTCTCTCTCTCTCTCTCTCTCTCTCTCTCTCTCTCTCTCTCTCTCTCTTCACTTTGGAAGGCGAAAGAGAAGGGTGAAGAGAGATGATGACAAAGAGCGAAGGAGCAGAGAAGGGGAAGAAAAGCGTAAAAATCCGAGTTGGAAGAGGGGGATGAAATTATGCAGCAAGGGAAGGAGGTGGAGGAGGAGGAGGAAGAGGAGGTGGAAGAGGAGGTGGAGGAGGAGGAGAAGGAGGAGGAATTATACGTCTTAGGAGGAGGTTGAGGGGATGAAGGAAGATGAAATGCCGGAGAGAAAGAAGAAAGAGGAGGAAACGGAAGAAGAAAGGAGGGTAAGGGCGCTGCAGAGAGGACTAAGAGAATATACTAAGTGGGAGCCGTCCGTCAGGCATTACTCGCTGAAGGGAAGAATGAAGAGGAATGAGAGAGAGGCCATGGCGCGGAAGGACTAGGGAGAGGAGGAGGAGGAGGAGGAAGAGGAGAGCTTAGAGAAGGAAATAGGAGACGAAAATAAAAAGAAAGATAAATTACTGAAGCTTAAATGTATGAAAAATAGTAACAGAAGCAGTGATACCAACCCCAAACACCATCAATGATATCCCCGTCGTTAATATTTACTGCAGAGAGTGAAAATGAAGAGAAAAGAAGGAGGATAAGGGGACAAAAATGAGGTGGAGAGAAGAAGAGCTAGTGAGGGAAATGATAAACACGATTGCTATTTACTGTAGGGAAGGAAAAAGATAGGAAATGAGAAAGATAGGAGGGAAAAAAATGAGAAAATGAGGAGAGGAAAAGAAACGCAAGTGAGGGAAATGATAAACCCCATTGCTATTTACTGTAGGGAAGGAAAAAGATAGGAAATGAGAAAGATAGGAGGGAAAAAAATGAGAAAATGAGGTGAGGAGAAGAAACGCAAGTGAGGGAAATGATAAACCCCATTGCTGTTTACTGTAGGGAAGGAAAAAGATAGGAAATGAGAAAGATAGGAGGGAAAAAAATGAGAAAATGAGGAGAGGAAAAGAAACGCAAGTGAGGGAAATGATAAACACGATTGCTATTTACTGTAGGGAGGGAAAAGAAAGAAAATGAGAAAGATAGGAGGGAAAAAAATGAGAAAATGAGGAGAGGAAAAGAAACGCAAGTGAGGGAAATCATAGGCACCATTGCTATTTACTGTATTGTGAAGAGATGGAAAAAGAAAGAAGATAGGGAAAAAAATAGATGAAGAGACTTAGTGATAATGAGAGTAATCAAAAACACAATTACAATCCGCATTATGATTATCACTAACTAAGGAGCAGAGTCGGTCAATGGTGTGTGGTGCCTGACTTCTCTAACCCGATCCCCCTCCTCCTCCTCCTCTCCTCCCTTCTTCTGTGTTCCCTGATGACAGCTTGATGCGATGGTTGCCTTGCTTTATGATGATCTCTTATTGTTTCGTTCCTTCCGTGAGCCTCCACCGTTTCGTCTTCATATTTATGTTATTGAACCGAATCCTGGCAGCCTCTGTTTTTTGCAGTGGTGTATATTTTCTCTTTGTTTGCCTCCGTGTTTTCAGAAAAGAAGCGACACTATGATTAAGGCGATTATGCTGGTGGGGGCTGTCGTGGTGGTGGTGGCGGTGGTGGTGGTCGTGGTGGTGGTGGTGGTTGTGGTTGTATTTGGAGCAGTGACGGTGAATGTCGTAAAGGTGGTGGTGGTGGTGGTGGACCTGACTGTGGTGGAGTTTTTGTGATGGTGATGGTGATGTTAGTGACTAATGGTGATAGGGGTGATGGTTGGTCTGTCTGTGTACCTGGTGGTTGGGGTACCAATAGCGGAGATGAGGTTACAAGTACGACCATGATGTTGGTTAGGATTGTACTATAATGGCAGTGGTGGTGGATATTGTTATCGCTATTAGTGAAAGTGGTGATCAGTGACTCGAATGGAAGTTATATTTTTTCGTTCATGTTGGTTAGCCCCAGCTCGTTAGTGGAGCAGGCAAGTGTTTTATAATACCACCATCTTGCTTGGCTAATGTTGACCGCCGGAGCTCCACTTGATATTTAGAGAGTTTCGCCAAAGTCCAGGTTGCTAGGTAGTCATGTGGGTAGTCTTAGGGCACTCGGCGATGACCAAGTATTGACAACTCGTAGCGGCTGGCGGGACTTCAGATTATGTAGTTGAAGGTGATGCTTTAATCAAAATAATGATGGCGGTTATTTTCTATTTGTGTCTGTGGAGATGGTGAAACGAAACGGTGCAGATGATATAAAAATAGGTGATGATAAAGATGATGATGACTAAAAGGTCGATGATGATTTAAGTGCAGCGAGTGCAAGCAATCACATTCATCTCACTCCAGAAACAACAATCAGAGAATCCATTATTATCTTGGCGAGAAGAGATTTAATCACATTTGACATTCTCAGCGCCCTTTTGAATCTCTCTCTCTCTCTCTCTCTCTCTCTCTCTCTCTCTCTCTCTCTCTCTCTCTCTCTCTCTCTCTCTCTCTCTCTCTCTCTCTCTCTCTCTCTCTCTCTCTCTCTCTCTCTCTCTCTCTCTCTCTCTCTCTCTCTCTCTCTCACACACACACACACACACACACACACACACAGACACAAGCTCACACAGACACAAGCTCACACAGACACAAGCTCACACAGACACAAGCTCACACAGACACAAGCTCACACAAACACACAAACACACACAAACAAACAAATACAAACACACATACACTAAACACACACACGTTTACGACCTCATTCCAACACCGCCCGCAATTTAAAACAGTCCACGTGTGTATCTGCGGAAAACAGGTGCACTGAAGAAAGAAAGCAAAAGTAAGGAAAAAAAAATAAAAGGTTCTCCGAAATTCATTCTAGAGGAAGGAAAAAGTAAGTAAAAGCGGTGTGGTGTACGCGACTAAGATTTTCCTTCATCAAATTCCGTTGTAGTTGTTGTTGTTGTTGAGATGAAGCAGAGGAAGAAGAAAGGAAAAGAGGAGGAGAGAGATAGATAAACAAAAGAATTCACTAGTGCGCGTAAAGTGGAAAGGCTAAAGACGAGTAAAACGAACATCCATGAAAAGAGAAATAAAAATAAAAATAAAACAAGAAACAAAAAGGGAAAGAAGTAACAATATGGGGGAGTTAAATAAAATAGAGGCGAGAGAGATTTTAGCGGAAAGAAGAACAGTGCGAAAAACAAAGAGAAAGAAGGAAAAATATTGGTAACGGGTGCAGATGATGATGGGGAGGAAGGTGAAGATGGAGGAGATGGAGGAGGAGGAGGAGGAGGAGGAGGAGGAGGAGGAGGAGGAGGAGGAGGAAGGAAAAAGAGGTGGTTGAGGGATAGGGGGATTCAGTTGATGATGCCGATCAGAGGAAGATGGGGTGGAAGAGTCAGTTTTCCGTGGAGGAGGAGGAGGAGGAGGAGGAGGAGGAAAAGGAGGAGGAGGAGGATAAGGGAGATAAGGAAAAAGACGGAGGCGAAAAATAAAAAGATTGAAGAGAAGGAGGAGGAGGAGGAGGAGGAGGAGGAGGAGGAGGAGGCGGAATAGGAGGAGGAGGCGGAATAGGAGGCGGAATAGGAGGAGAAGAAGGAGGAGGAGGAGGAGGAGGAGGAGGAGGAGGAGGAGGAGGAGGCGGAATAGGAGGAGGAGGAGGAGAAGGAGAAAGAGGAGGAGAAAAAGGAGATAAAGAAAGAATACCAAAAACACCAACTCACCGCCCACAGTCTCAACCACCACCACCGCCACCGCAACCACCATCGCCACCACCACCACCACCACCCTTTTTCCAGCTGTGTGCACTAACGAGATCATAAAGGAAGCAACACTTGGCAGGGGGGGTTAGAAGGTGCCTCTCTCTTTTTCCTTTCCTCTCCTTACGGCCCACACCTTCACCTCAGCCAGTTGTCGAGATTAGTCTACCTGTCTACCTACCTACTTATATGTCTACCTACAAATCTATTCAGTCTACCCTCCACTGCACACTCTACCTAAGTCACTGTTCTCCTCCCCTACCATTACTTGTCCTTAGTTTCTCTAGATCAAATATTCTTCATCAGCTTTGTTTTCACTTGATTTGAGGTGCCATTTTCTCCCTCTCATGATCCGATCTTTATATGGTTTTGTTAATATAGATAGATATGGTGTGGTTCCAGTTGATATTTTCCTTGATTTTCCTTCTCCATTACATTCATCTTCTTTTAACAGTATATATTCTTTTTATTGTTACTATTATTATTTGTTGTGGTACTATTACAATTTCTTCTTCTTCTTCTTCTTCTTCTTCTTCTTCTTCTTCTCCTTCTTCTTCTTTTTCTTCTCCAAATTCTTCTTCTTCTTCATCTTCTTCCTCTTCTTCTTGTCATTCCTATTTTCTTATGTCTTGTCTACCGCTTCCTTCGTTCATCCTCCCTTTCTCTTTGATTTCCTGTCCGGAAGTTTGTGTGTCGATATGACCAGATGTATACAATCTCTCTCTCTCTCTCTCTCTCTCTCTCTCTCTCTCTCTCTCTCTCTCTCTCTCTCTCTCTCTCTCTCTCTCTCTCTCTCTCTCTCTCTCTCTCTCTCTCTCTCTCTCTCTCTCTCTCTCTATCTCTCTCTCTCTCTTCTCTCTCTCTCTCTCTCTCTCTCTCCGGCTACCTACCTTCTCTCCACTCTCTCTCTCTCTCTCTCTCTCTCTCTCTCTCTCTCTCTCTCTCTCTCTCTCTCTCCGGCTACCTACCTATCTATCTATCTATCTCTATCTTCCTTGGAGTCTCGGGAACTTTCCTGCGCTCATCGATCACTCAGACGAGGTGCGATCACAGAAGGAACTCAGAATGCATCTACGACCCTTTGTTGGCACACTGCTCTCTCTCTCTCTCTCTCTCTCTCTCTCTCTCTCTCTCTCTCTCTCTCTCTCTCTCTCTTCTTTCTCTTTGCTTTTCTTTGCTTTTATTCTTGCCAACTCTCTTCCTCCTCCTCCCCCCTCCCCTCCAGCGGCACATATTGAATAACGAATGAGATAGAGAGAGCGAGTATGAAAGGCCATCATTTTCAAGTGAATGCAGATCCAACTTTTATTTGTTGATAAAGCTTGGGGAAATCACCTCATATACTTCCTTCTCCCCCCTCATTCGTGGAGCGTCTGCCAGGGGTCGCGTGCCCTGCGGCGCCTCCCATCACAAGGGACGAGGGCGCTTCCTTTACCCCCTCCTTTCCACCCTCCCGCCACCCTCCACAGCGCCCTCGTGTTCCCTGATTTCACCCTTCCCTCCACCCGCTCCCTCCACCCGCTCCCTCCATCCGCTCCCTCCACCCGCTCTCTCCCCGATGTTTACGAAAGCAATGTCTGAGGTATGAAACATCGCAACCAGCTATATATATTTTTTTACCTTTCTCGTCTTGAGCATAAAGGGAAAGACTGGAACGGCTAACGAAGATGAAAAATGTGCCGTAATCTATTCCTTTGCGGCCGTCGCTGCGCAATAACCGGGATGGGAAGTGAGGAACGAGAAGAGGAAGCAAAAGAGAAATGGAAGAAGGAAGAGACCTCGCACGCGTCTTGGGTTGGTATTCTTAGACGTTTCCGCCCCTCACATCAACTATTTCCAAAGGCCAAAAAGGAGATCAATCGGGTCCTCATGAGTGTCCTTTTAGCTTCATGGTACAGAAGAAGGGTCAAACTATCACCAGGATCATCAAACTACCCCTAGAAAAGCCCAAAACTCCTACGAAAGCCTTGTCATAGAGGGGATCTTAGCGCCTTTAGTCTCGCGCACCCAACCTCCTCCTTCGACCCCCCTCCATCCTCCACACAAGTCGGCCGTTCGTCGGGTCATGCATCCCCGTGAACTCCCGTTAGCAATTCATTAGCAATTTACGGGGCGGCAAACGGGAGCTGCGGGAGACAGAGCAGCGGCGGCCGGTTAGCGTGAAGTGTGGCCATATGGCACCAACGGACTCTGACCTATAATTCACGACTGGCTGACCAGCACCACACGACCATCGGGACAGCCTGCAGGCGTAACACAGTGCATGAGTAACAGCACCTGATGGGAGTAAGCTAGGCGAGCAGAGGCTGGACGTGAGGGAGAGGGCAGAGGAAAATGAACAACTGACAGGGAATGAATATTACGCCCGCCCAGTCTGAATAATATCACGGTGGCCTCGTATGCCGCGGAAACTTTGGGTGATGTGGAGCCCCGTGAACTTTGCCTCGAGGCCTCGGAGCTCGGAGCGAGTGTTGATGCGGGAAACTTTGTTGTTTACTCAATGAAGGAATTATAACTCCATCAAGGCGTTGCCAGCAAGTGATGGAGGGAGAAAGAAGAAGGGAAAATATATATGCTGTCGTGAAAGTTACCTGGAAAATATAAAAGAAATGCTGAATCATAGTCATTGCCAGTTCAATTAAATCACAAAACTTCACTGGGCAATAATGTTAACCGGATTGCTTGTAGAATTAATACAGAAAAGAAACCATGACGCAAAAATGTGATAAATAAAACATGTAATCAATTCATCTTTGGAAAACATGCACTAGAATCAATATAGGGGATTACAAGAAAATATCCCTTCTTTACATAAACCGTGAGGGACAGATTTCCCTTAACAATGCTCGTACAAATTACTTTATATCAACACTGCAATACGACCAGGCCAATACACATTATAGCGTATTGAAAAGCTAAGTCACTCAATGTCTGCTTGTATGTAAGTTTTCTTGTCTTAATACTCCAGGTTTTTCTCCTCCTTTCCTCTCTACTCTCTACTCTCTCTCTCTCTCTCTCTCTCTCTCTCTCTCTCTCTCTCTCTCTCTCTCAGTAGCGGTAACAAAAGGGAACAACAGAGCAAAAAGAGTGAAATTTTGCATTGTTCTAACATTGTTCTTCATTATTGAGTGCGTGTGCCTGTGTGTGTGTGTGTGTGTGTGTGTGTGTGTGTGTGTGTGTGTGTGTGTGTACAAAATTTATCTGGTCCAGGGGCGTATATCAAGCGTCTCTACGAGCACACGGGAGCACTTAGCCCCACTATCAGCGGTCATAACGTGAGAGTGGAGAGAGGGGACGGCCGGGGCGGGCGGGGCGAGGGGCGAGGGAAAGAACAGACGGCTGCGTGGCGAGCCTCATCAAAACCACCACGAACTCCAACTAAAACAATAACATAAAAAACGAGACCAACCAAAATAAACATAAATTATGGCATAAATACAAAAGACTTCAATGGCGTAAAAAAAACAGTACATAATGGTAGCAATACATTGAATAATAATCAAAGGATCGAAGCCAAGGAAGTAGTGGCGCATGGAGGGCGGATTCAGGTGAACACAATACCTAAGTGGAGAGTAAGGAAGAGGAGGAGGAGGAGAAGGAGGCAGAAGAAGATGAAGTAAGAACAAGTAGCAGACGGCCTGTTGGTTTGTGACAAGAAAATCAGCTGCCATGGCTTTGATATACATGCTCACCCTTGCTCCAGCGAAATGTAGGACGAGAAAGTTAAACCCTTTATATATTCGAAAAGTATGTGTGCATCTATACAACACAGGAAAGGAGGCGATTCCATTTGCTAAAAATTTTCCAGCATACACACCATTCAAACTTCCTAAAAGGCTTCAGTAATTATCAGTAATTTGCTTGTGCGGTGATTGTTGAAGCTATCAGTGGAAACTAGTAAAGGCTTTTGACACTATTACGTGCGCGTGTGTACTCCTCTGATGGAATCATCAAAATAATATAAATGTTTCACAATCTACACTTAAAAGTATTTTTGATGAAGCTATCGTTTATAAACTCACTATTTCTGGGAAAAAGTTGACTCCAGCGACCCGCTACATCACTTCTGTTTAATTGACAAACACGTGCACGTGCCAGCGCTGAGTTGAAAGAACGTTCGGTGATCGCCGTCATAAAATTTTCACCGTACTTAAAAATTCGTGTCACGTGTCCTCGTGGCGATCTTTTTCTTCTGAGTTACCGAGCACCTCCAGTGTCCCTCGTAAGGCTTGGTCCTCAGTGAAGGGATTACTGGAACACCACACGCTTCTACTCCTTTATAAATTCATATTATTGTTATTGATGGAATACAACACTGGACATTCGAGGTGGAATATTAATTTTAATTAGCGATCGCCAGTAGTGATCGATATACGAAGAAATGAAATACGAATAGTGACCAACATACATTGCAATAAAATCAATTACCGATAATCAATTACCACTTCCTGGAAACATAATTATCCGGAACAAACAAAAGGAGCAGGTTGACATTCCCTCATAAATCTTTTTTTTTTTTTACCTGTGAGTACAGCCAAGCGCTGGAGGCAGCGACATTGTAAATACCAAAGTCACTTACACCAAGTCAAGTCACTCTGCCTTCAAAACTGCGACCAGTACGCGCAGGGGCGGTTTGGGGCGGAGCAGCGGGATGACGTCACTTGATACCAAATACCCGCCAGTTCACGGGTGACTAAAGTTGCGGCCGGGTGTGCACTTAGGATGTGCATCCTCGCCTTCTTTCACCGCGCATTCAGGCAAGCCACTGACGAAAAAATATGCCTTTTTATTGTGCTATGTGTGACTGTAAATCCAATGCCAACAAACGGCGGTTTGGGGTGTGAGGGGAGAAGGGGAGGGGGGGGGGGGGAGGGGCACCTTGTTGAAGTTATTGATTTAAATTAGTCCGCCTTTCTTCGTTTTCTCTAAACCCCAGTTTCTACATTCTCTAGTTTGGCACCACGCAGCGTCACGCATAAGCCACGCCTCTGCCGTGTCTTCTCCCACAAAGCTGCGGATGACTTGATATAAGTGACTTTGGTAAATACTTTTGCATCCATTGTTCACCGTGACTCTCTTTGTGTACTACCGACATCTGCGCGCACTGGAGGCTGTCGGGGACTAGATATATGCTGTTATATATCTCGCTGTGAAGCTTTGCAGCCTTTGTGGGGAAGGATCTGCCTCCAAGAGTGATGCCATTCAATAACCTTTAAACGAGCAGAGATGCGTCCGATTTCAAGCTAATTTATGTAACTGCGAGAAAAATTACTTCCCATACTGTTTGGAATGGATAGCATGTTACCTTTTTAGAGTCTGAATAACCCATCCATATACACGAGGAATGATGATGATGATGACAATGATGATAAGGAGGACGAAGAAGAGGAAGAGGAAACATGGGAGTGGCTTGCAGGAAAGGATTAAAGCACTTGTGTATCTACTCTTGGGAACGTTCAGTTCACTCCCGATGCAGCAAAGTGGCGATCAATGCGTTTCTTGAAGGAGTTGATGGTCTCTGCGCTAACCACTTCTGCAGGAAGGAGGAGGAGGAGGAGGAGGAGGAGGAGGAGGAGGAGGAGGAGGAGGAGGAGACTTCTAACCAAAAAAAAAAAAAAGGAAGAAAAATATGTAGCGTATTAAAAACAACACGAACAAAATGTAGCAGAAAAAATGACGAAAAGTTGGTGCGAAAGAAAAAAATACATAGTGCGTAACAAAAAATAAACTAAAATTGTTACGAAAAAAAAAAGGCGAAACACGAATAGCGACAAGGATACTAAACAAAGACACACTGAAATTAAAATACCAGGAACTGAAAGAAAGCAAAAACAAAAAAGGCAAAAAAAAAGAAAAAAAAAAAGAAAAAGAAGGGAGAAAGAGAAAAGAGAGGGAGGAGGAGAAAAAGCAGAAAGAGGAGAAAAGGCAAAGACGAAAGAAAAAAAATGAAGAGGCGGAGGAAGAGAAAGAGGAGGAAGAAGAGGAGGAAAAGCAGAAAGAGGGGAAAAGGCAAAGGCGAAAGAATAAAAAAGAGGAGATGGAGGAGGAGGAAGAGGAAGAGGAGGAGGAGGAAAATCAGAAAGAGGAGAAAAGGCAAAGGCAAAAGAAAAAAAAGAGGAGATGGAGGAGGAGGGAGAGGAAGAGGAGAAGGAGGAAAACCAGAACGAGGAGAAAAGAAAGAAGCGGATTAGGGCCAGTGATAAAATAGATGGCCGGAGGGAATGGTTGTGGCGGCGAGGGAGGGAGGAGGAAACAAGCGACAGACGGGGGAAGAAAGAGACAGACCCATGGAAGAGACTCGTCCGGTTAAGTGTCTTTCCGAAGTCTCTGCTGCTCACCCACGGTTAAAACAACGACCGCGACTTTAAGATGCACCCAGATCCCTTACCTCTCTCCTCTCCTTTCCTTTTTCCTTCTTCCCTAATACCCAGACCCCTTACCTCTCCCCTTTCCTTCCTTTTCCTTCTTTTCTGCACTGTCCCCAACCACCCAGATCCCTTACCTCTCCCCTTTCCTTCCTTTTCCTTCTTTTCTGCACTGTTCCCAACCACCCAGATCCCTTACCTCTCCCCTTTCCTTCCTTTTCCTTCTTTTCTGAACTGTCCCCAACCACCCAGATCCCTCACCTCTCCCCTTTCCTTCCTTTTCCTTCTTTTCTGCACTGTCCCCTACCACCCAGATCCCTTACTTCTCTTATCTCCTTCCTTTTTCCTTCTTTCCTTTATTGTTCCCTACCACCCAGATCCCTTACCTCTCTTCTTTCCCTCCTTTTCCTTCCTTCCTTCACTACCCCCGACCAATCTCTCCAGTTTTCCACTTTCCCTACCCTCAATTCCTTACTTCTTTCCTTCCTCTTTCTTCTTCCCTCTCCTGGTTTTTTTTTGTTTTTGCTTTCTCACCTTGTCTCTTTCCTTCTTTCCTCCACTATCCCCTTACCACCGTCTCCTCCTTTCCTCTTTCCCACCTTTTCTTCCTCTATGTGTTTTTATTTTCCCTGTTTCCAGATTCCTTACCTCGCTTCTGTCCTCCTTTTTCCTTCTATCCTCAACTATTTCCTTAAACTCCTCCACTTTTCCTTTTTCCTACCTTGTGTTTCTCTTCCTCTAAGTGGGCTCTTTCTTCCTCCCCCTCTCCCTCCTTCTCCCATTAGTCGCCTTCGTCCTTCTTCTCTCAGTTTCTTGTCTCCCTTTCCCTTCCTCCTCTTCTCTCTCCCTTCAGCTCAGCGCCACAATCCATTCGTGTCTCTTAGCAATGGTTTGGTCGTTACCGCCTCGTCCACGACTGTCTCTTTTGCTCTCGCCTTCTTCCTTCCTTTTTGACCTCCTCCCCCCCCACCCCCTTCTCTCTTGCTCTCGCTCTCGCTCTCTCTCTTTCTCTCTCTCACAAAAAATATCTATATACATCTATAATTATCTTTCATGCAACTTCTCCCCTGTCGTTTTTCCCTCTGCTTCTTAATTCAAACGGTCTGCAAACACTCTCAGGTCCCTTCCCTTACTAATTAACTTTTTTTGTACCAGCAGTCACTTTTCCCACAAGCAAATGGTGATGGTGATGGTGACTAATGCAAATCAGTCAGCCACCGCCACACTTCTTGTCCGCTTGCCGCTCATTCTAGCTTATGTACACAGACTCACTTGGCTCTGGGTTAAAAGACCATCCATTATGATAAACTGCACTTCGTCTGTTCTTTCATTTTGTTATCACATGTGAGTTCGTTAGATCAATGACATACGCAGGTCATAAAAAAAGGCATGCTAAAAATAATAACGGGAAAGAAGGAAAAGAGGAAAGGTTTCAAATGGCGCACAGGAGGTTGGGTTGCCTTATTATCTGAGCTGGATGACATGTGATGGGGGAAAAAGAATGGAAGATGGGAGTGGTGTCTGCGGCCATGTGGATCAACAGGGAGAGGGGGAACGGCTGTGTACTCACCTTGCCTGTTGTTGCTGCTGCTGTTATTTCGTTGTGGTTTCATCTTCATCTTTTGCTTCTGAGGAATTGTGGTATTACTGGAGGACTCTTTTGAGACGATACACTGAAAGAAGAAAAACATATTATTAATTTAGTATCATTGAATCGTTGTCTCATTGCTTATAATGTTAGTAATGCTTTCGTTACAAGCTATTTTACTTATCATGGTAAAACTTTGATTTAAAAACACATTTTCATTCTTTTTGCTTTCTGCCTTCTCCTCCTCCTCCTCTTCATCCTCATCCTCATCATCCATTTTACTTGAGGGCATAGCGACGCACTACGGAAATTATGCCACCCTTGAGGGCTAGGCCGTATTTAGAATGCCTAAAGTGGCTCAGCCTCTTTACCTTGGAAAAGAGACGAGTATATATAATTCGAGTCTTCAAGGAAGTGAAAAATTTAAGTCATGTTAATCACTCCGAATATGTTTCAATATCAAAATAACTCACGAATTAGAAATACTGGCTAACCAATTAAAGCAAGCAGATATAGCACAGACATCTGCAAGTAGTTAGTCCTGTAGTTAGTTAAAAAACGACCAACTTAATAAAAATGCATTGACCGTAATTTTGCTGCGGCAGGAATGAACTGAACACACATACATAAGTTATTTATTATACTCTGCTTGTGACTTGAAGAGACTGACGAGCGGATCAAACCACTCAAGTAGGTAAACTCTTCCAGCCAAGAGACTTTCCGCTGCCTGCTTAACTGAGTGCCTTTCCTTCTCCTCCATTTTCCTTCTCCTACTTTTCACCTTCGACTATTACCCAACAGAAGGCCGAAGACTCCCGCTCTCTCAGGTGAGGAGGAGCTGCAGGTTCACAGACGGCGCGACGCTGGCGGAGGGTAATAGAGAAAAAGATTTACTGCCACTTAGTCCGCGTTTAATTTCCTGATGCCGCCTCCTTGTTTAGTGTAATTGTGTGTGTGTGTGTGTGTGTGTGTGTGTGTGTGTGTGTGTGTGTGTGTGTGTGTGTGTGTGTGTGTGTGTGTGTTTGTGTGTCATTCACCATGGTCCAATCACGTGCTGGACCTGTGATCGTATGCCGGTAACCTCTTCGCTTTGAGCCGGGAGTGTCACATTCACGGATCATTAGGTACGGCCGGGACCTCACATCATATACCAACACGACCGGGAAGCGTTACACAACACCCGCCTGACACGATACCTAGCCATTGCTGGGTGGACAGGAGGCACGGGAATCGAACCTGGGAATGGACCCGATGACCTCTGAGTGGAGTAGAGCGTGCTAACTACTGCCCTATGGAGCTGTGTGTGTGTGTGTGTGTGTGTGTGTGTGTGTGTGTGTGTTCCCCTTCATGTTTATCTTCTTCCTACACAGGTAAAAGCCTTCACAAACATGCCATTGCACATTTTACCGCTTTCGGGTTTACTCGAGCCTGTGTATGTGAAAAGTGTGTTTGTCTTTCCAGTCTCGAAACTTAACTTGCTGCCCTGCTAGGGTCTGGGCAAAATGGAAATGTACGATCATTAAAAAAAAATATCTATAAAAATATAGGAATAATACATTGGAATATGCAAATGAACGAAACTAAACAGACTTACGGATACATAAATATTAGGGTTAAGTCCTACGGATTGAAAAAAAAAATATCAACGTCCTCCTGGGTAATGATTAAATGTTTTGGAGTGCGTGAACAGATAAAAGCATACGACGTTACATCATTTCTACTTCGCACGTTCAAGTGGTGTCGCATTGTCTATTGTTTTGGTGCCACACTGCGTCCTCTGCTGAGACAAAGAGATCATCGAACATTCATCGATGGCGTTATCAAGCTTCATTAAAATTCGAACAAAGTCTCTCTCTTTCTTGTTTATGCATTCCTTCACAGAAATATCTTCTAGCCAGAGCGACATCTCATCGTTAAATCAAACATAAACCGTTACGTGTATTATTCCCATTAAAATTTCAGCCACTTTCGAGGATTTACTTGTACACTGCATTCCGTCTCCTCTTCACCAGTAAAATAGAGTAGCACCACAATCAGCCAGCCAGTCAGTAGTTCACCCCCCACCCAATCCCTTGCACCGGTAACACATACGTAGTCTAGTAAAGCAAGTCGGTTATATCCCCAACCAAATACAAAACACTACGAAAATTCCTTGTATAGTGTTTGGCGTTGATATAAAAGGAAGGAAACTTTAGACAACCACACAGGAAATCTCTTTAGTCTCTGGTATGGAGTAGAAATAACGGATCATTGAGGAGAATATAGTTTGGTTTGGGCGCTCGCAAATAACTCTGTGGTGGAGTGTCGAACTGGGCCTCTACAACCACGGCCAGTCAACCAAGCAATCAATGAGTCAAGTATGTTTTTCTCCCACCCACAGTCCAGCCCAAGAACGTGACCATACTGAGCGGCAGCGGGAGCCTGAGCGCCGGGACGGAGTACGAGCTGGTGTGCCAGTCATGGGGCTCGCGGCCGTCAGCCATCATCAGCTGGTGGAAGGGCGGCACCACGGCTCTCAAGGACGCCCTCATGACGGTGAGTATGTGTTGGAGATTAAGGTGGTGAGATCATGCATGGGGGGAACAGTAATCGGGACTCTTCATGTAGCGGAGGTGTTATAAAAGCGACTGGAATTTGGGTTGATTCAAGAGAAGTAAGAGGAACTGATTGCAAAGAGTGAAAATGGAAGTATTGATTCTATACGTGGTAAGTGTTTTCTAGGGCGATGTCAGATTTTGTGTAAGTCATTTATGTGGGAAGAATAAAATGAGCAAAAATATGGGTAAAGAGAAAATCAATAGTTTCCTGTATTTGTAGGTTTGTTCATCATCATTCATCACTGTATAAACACTGACTGCGCTTTCGTTCTTCATTTTGTTCGTCAGTTCGCAGGCCATTTATCGATGATCAGATTCGTCTTTGCACACACACACACACACACACACACACACACACACACACACACACACACACACACACACACAGACGAACATCGACACACACAAGCACACAAACATAAAAAACAGATGATGATAAGTATAGTCAGGCAAACAAACAAATACAAACATGAATAAAAAGTATAAAAACACAAACAAATAAACACTGAATTTTGAAAACAATAACCCGAATAAACGCTTTCAAAACAAAACAACAATTAAAACTTCCTTCTTACTCATTCCCTCTATCATCGCTCACACACTCCCACACTCCGAGCCTTTCCCGTGACCTGTGCTGACCTATGTTCTTGCTACCTCCCCTCCCCCTCGCAGACCTCCCCGGACAGCAACGTGACCACTTCGATCCTCAAGTACCGCGCGGAGATGACCGACAGCGGGAAGTACCTCACCTGCCGGGCTATCAACCAGCACATCCCGCAATCTGCCCGCGAAGACGGACTGAGGCTTAACGTGCATTGTAAGTGTTTCCTTTTACCTTTCTCTTGTGTGTGTGTCTGTCTGTGTGGGCGCGTGTTCACTGCTGGCCCATTGAGTATGTTGACCCTAGAGTTTATCATCGACTTCCAGTGTCCACTATTCTCCACCTTCAGGTATGAAAAGCCTGTGAATTATTGAGCGTCCATAACAATATATCACGTCGACGAGCAAACAAGTAACACCCGAAAAAATACCCCATGAAAAAACAAAATAAATAACCATAATATTCATAACCATTCAGTGCCGAGTGAGAGAAGGGGACGATTAGACGACAAAAGCATTCCAAGGTGCAAAGGAAAAGTAACGTAATGGCACGTCCTCTAATCTTCCCATTCTTTGTTATTTACTGTCATTCTTTCCACCACCATCGCACGGGGCAACGGCGAAACAGATAATTGATAATGTTCTCCCGCCTGATTCTCCTATAAGTGTTTTTCCTATAAGTGTTTCCTATAAGTGTTTTTCCGTCTGATTCTCCTATAAGTGTTTTTGCTCATCCTGCCACTGCTAATACATGGCAACCATTCGAATCATAAAAAGACAAAACGCTTTTCAAAGACAGTCTATGCTTTTTCTTCCATTTTATTTGGGTGAGTAGTCTAAATTTGTTTGTCATAGTTTTTTTTTTTTTTTTTTTTTTTTTTTACAGCACAGAGAGCAACTCGAGGGCAACAAAAAGAGGATGTAAAAAAAAACGCTGCTCTCATACTCTCATTACTCTCAAACATGTCACAGGAAATATAGAAGAAAAAGCTAAGTAATTCTCGGATGCGTCTGTTTTTAGCCAACTCAAACTTTAAGGTCAACTCAGTGGTGGTTGGTGGATTTTTTCTCTCTCTCCCACGGACCGAAGACAAGGCCATGAATGATTAAAATTATCCATGAATATTAAAGACACACACTAATATCGGCGGCTTCGAGGGTTCGTTCCAGCTCCGCCGCATCCTCTTCCCTCCAAGACGCCACACATTCCTTCATATTCCTTTCATTAAACAAGAGAAAATTGATTGTGAAATTATTTTGTCACATTAACTTTTATCGGTCTCTTTTTAGGCCAACACCTTCGCTTTCCAGTGTAAGGAAAGCATAAAAAAACACAATTATTTTTCTTCAATGTCCTCGATAATCTTTCTTTCCTTCTTTTCCTCCCTCCATGTTTACCTTCTTTCTGCTTCCTCTTTCTCACTATTGTCATATTGTCATATCATCGACCTCCTCTTTTTCCTCCTCTCCCTGTTCCTCTTCATCCACCTCCACTTCCACCTCCACCTCTTCCTCTTTTTCTTTCTCTTTCTTTTTACTTTATTTTCCTCCTCCTCCTCCTCCTCCTCCTCCTACACCGTTAACCTCGACATAGACGAAACCACTAGACAGCTGCTGCTCGTTTTTTATTGCTATTGATAAGAGTACTAAAAATTTGCTTCTTGGGAGCAAACAACTCGAAGGGCAAAGCTCCCCCACACACATAAGTAACATCCAAATTATTCCTTTAATTATGCAAGGCTTACCCAGCTCACACGTTCCCCGAGACCTGACGTCGGTGTGGGTGGCGGGAAGAGGGAATGGAGGACTGCCGATGCTTGCCGAGAGAGAGGAGAGAGAATAGAAAGAAGCTCACAAGAGAAGACAGTGAGAGACGAGGGTGTATAGAGGGCAAGGGGAGGAGGTACGGTAACAAAGCATTGGAAAAAAATATATGATTCCTCTTTCTAAAATTACTAGATATTTTTATTTGAAGAACGCAGGGACAAAAAATACTGGGAAACGAATATCTCGCCTGACAGAAATGGTTTATATATCGTCGCCAGTGGTAGTGGTGGTGGTGGGAGTAGTGGAGGCGGCGTTGGTAGTTGAAAGAGACGGGTGAAGAAAAAAAGGGAAAGGGAAGTAGTAAGTAAAAATATGGTCCGGAAGAGGGATGGCCAGAAAAATAAGAGGAAAAAAAAGTTGGCAAATAAAAATAAAGGAGGGAAGGGAAAAGGGAGGAAGGGAGAGTACGGGGAAGAGACGAGAGAAAAGTAAGAGGGGCAAGGAAAAAACAAGGGAGGGAGAGAAAAGTGAGGATGGAAGGGAATAAGTGAGGAGGGGACGGCAGGGTGGCAAGCAGGAAGCAAAGCAGACAACGAGCGCGCCGCAGCGGGATTAAAATGAAAAACAAAAAATGCGAAGAACATTGTCAAAAAAAAGGAGAAAACACGAACATGCGAATGATACACCGAGAAAAGTGCATCATTCATACGCGTAACACGAGGCTCCGAGCGAGGATCAAGAGCAGGAGGAGGAGAAAAATATAAACGTAGACTAAACTGTTATACCGTTGCATGTAGCGAACACACGCATACACACACACACACACACACACACACACACACACACACACACACACACACACACACACAAAGACTACATCCTTGTTTGTCTCCCCTTCCATGCATTGCTCTACAGGTTTTCATTAGTTTACGTGGAAGGAGGTCACATTAGTCGTACTTAGATGTAATGTTTTCGATATCTTCACCAAAGCCAATAATGCGCACAGACTTCATCCTTGTGAATCTCCCTTTCCATGTATTGTGTCGCAGGTTTTCATTAGTTTATGTGGAAGGCGATCACATCATTCGTATATGAGTGAATTTCGGTATATATCTTCAGCCAAGCCAAGAAACATGCACGCAGACTTTATCCTAGTTTGTCTCTCTTTACATATACCGTTCTGCAGGTTATCTTTGGTTTATGTGGAAGGCGATCACATTACTCGTATATAAGTGTAATTTCCGGATATCTTCACCAAAGCCAAGAAATATGCGCCCAGACTTCATCCTAGTTTGTCTCTCTTTGCAGATGCCATTCTGCAGGTTAGCTTCACTTTATGTGGAAGGCGATCACATCACTCGTATTAAAGTGTAAATTCAGGATATATCTTCACCCAAGCCAATATACATGCACTCATTTGCTTTCTTCCTCCCGTCCCGTGACTTACGCCCTTAGAAACAGAAAACTGATGCAATAAAACGCCTTCCTCTTGAGATTGATTTCGTTCTTTTTTTGCGTAATTCATTTTCGTGGCGGCAGGTGCGGTGCAGGGCTGCCGCAATCTATACCAATCAATCTCTATTGGCAGTTACTACACCGACGTGACTCTCTCAACAAAAACGAAATATTTAGCACATCCCGACACCCCCTCCCTCCCCCTGCAACTCCTCCCGTCCCTCCCTCACTCCCATTCCCCTCGATTCCCGCCGCTCGTTCCCTCCCTCCCTTTCCCCTCTCCTGGTGCGGTATTTTTTTTTTCTCATTTACGTCCCTCGACCCTTCCTTTCATAGGTTTCCTTCCTACCTTTGCTCCTTCTTTCTCCTCCCTTACTTACTGTACTTTATCCCTACGTCCTATATCTCTTCTTCCTTTAATTATTATTTTTTCATGCTTTCTGTCTTTCTTTCCTTTTTATATATTTTTTCTTATTTCTTTTCCTCCGATCACTCAATAACTGGTAATGCAGCTATTCATCGTAATTTCCTTTCGTTTACTTATAAGCAATTTTACTTTTTTCCCGAAAGTAAATATTTTTTTTCGATAATGAAAATTAATAAGGATAATTGTAGTGGTCTTGATAATGATTAGTAAGACGTGAGTGAAGAGGAGGAGGAGGAGGACTCTCTCTCTCTCTCTCGCACACGCGCGCACACGCACCCGCACACACGCACCCGCACGCACACGCACCCGCGCACACACGCACACACGCACACACACACACACACACACACACGCAAACACACACACACACACACACACGGTAAATAATAATAATAATAATAATAATAATAATAATAATAATAATAATAATAATAATAATAATAATAATAATAATAATAATAATAATAATAATAATAATAATAATAATAATAATAATAATAATAATAATAATAATAATAATAATAATAATAATAATAATAATAATAATAATAATAATAATAATAATAATAATAATAATGTAAAATATGGTAATGATAACACCTGCATCTCCCACAATAGCAGCTTATCAGGTACGCAACGAATCCGCCTCAAAATTCGGGGAAGGGCTTGGACACACTAATGAGCTTCATACACCTCTTGATGAGCCTCTTCTGAGATGCTCTAATTCAATTGCTCGCGTGGACTTTGGGGTTGGAATACAAAAAGAGGAACTATGCATCTCGTGCCCGTATTACCCCCCCCCCCTACACACACACCACACACACACACACACACACACACACACACACAGTGACCATCTTAGCTTGACTCTCCTCCCCTCTGTGTGTCTGTCCCTGCACACTCTCCTCAGCTTACGCTCCCATTCCTCACCCGTCCTATTCTTTTTTTTTTTTCGTTCATTGAGACTACTTTCCTTTCCTTTCCTTTCCTTTCCTTTCCTCTCCTTTCCCCTCCACTCTCTAATTATGAACCCGAGATGACACGAAATGCATACCTCTCATTACTGATATTTTACGTGTGTGTATGTGTGTGTGTGTGTGTGTGTGTGTGTGTGTGGGTGGGTGGGTATAAACTTTCCATTTGGAGAAAAAAAGTAATACACAAGAGTTTGATCGTCCTTTGAAGGCCACAAATCCACCTCAGCGCGGCACACGTTTTTAGCGGTACACCTTGCTTCATATTTGCTCATGCCAAGCAAGCGGCGCCGCGGCGAAGTAAACATCACAAAAGCCAGTCCTTGATGAATTATATAAAGCTCGCTATTTGAAAGATATTCATAGCAAGGTTTTTTTTTCATTTTCCGTTTCTTATATTTTTGTTATTGAGGAATCGAGTTATTGTTTTTCTTGCAACATTATCTATTTAACACTCGCGTCATGTTTTCTTTTGTTTATGAGACGTAAATTATTAGCATAGTGCCAATAGCAGGTTTCTGTTCATTACTATTAGTCATATTTGAGCGGATGAATTATGGAAATCCTTTGTTTAAGACCCGTTTTCATTTTGTATGCTGCAACAAGGCCAGACCAATTTTCAATAACAATTTATATTCTATTTTGCATTGTGCCTTTGTATACTTCTAAAAGAAACAATGATCTATCTATTGATATTATATTTCTAGTGAGGCATACTTCTGGTTTGCTTTTTGGATTGACTAGTTTATGACTATGGTTTAGTGTTCATGTATATCTTTAAATGATAATCTAATACAATTTTCATTCATTGCATTTTTTTTTTACCTCCACACAGCGAAATGTTTACTACAAGAGTATTTTCGTCGACGATATTTATTTCTCTTTCATGTTCGTGCCACGCTCTCACGTCTCGGAGCCAGGAGCCTGCAGTTAGTATGAGACGTTTTACGACAGCTGTAATTTCGATTTCAAGTAGTAAATAAATTAAGAGAAAGTGTGTGTGTGTGTGTGTGTGTGTGTGTGTGTGTGTGTGTGTGTGTGTGATTCACAACGGCCTGATCACGTGTTGAACTCATAATCGTAAGCAGGTACCCTCCCGACATGAGCAAGTGCACTTTATCGTCGATGAATACTGTGTGTGTGTGTGTGTGTGTGTGTGTGTGTGTGTGTGTGTGTGTGTGTGTGCGTGCGCGCGCGCGCTCTTATGTCGTTGCAGTTGGCATTTCATTACCAGAGTGAATCTTCATGGCAGCTTTCTCGTGAATCAAAAATAAAAAAATGGGATAAAAAATAATCATGAGCAAAATGTCATACGTACACGAAGTAGTCAACCTTTATAGAACATCGCAGAAAAAGAAAGAAAAAATTTCAGAAGAATGCAGCTGGTTGCTTCTATAATCTGGCATACTGATGGAGATGAACACGGAGGGGCGGGGGAGGGGGCAGGGGGGGGACGGGGGGAAGGGCACCGCAGCACAAAGGCCAGCCAGAAGAGAACAAACAAAGGACGAAGCGAAAAGTGAGTGATCTAAAATTTTAAAGGACATAAGAATTAGTAGGGAGTGAAGGACAACAAGAGTGGCGTGTTGAAAACCCTACCCAAAGAGACAACGAATGGAATAAAGACGATTAATTAACATACGCGAAACTAGGGTGATAGCATTTAAAAAATAGAGGAGTGAAGGATAGGTGCAGTACAATGAACCCAAAGTGAAAACAAGGAGTAGAAGTAAAGAAGAAAAGACATAAAAAAACAAAGCAAGATTATATTTAAAACTGAAAAAGGAAAACAATGAAGAGCTCAGAGATAGGAAAATAAGAGAAATGGAGGAATGTAGAATGGAAGGAAAAGATGTAAATAAATAGGAAAATAAACCAAACAAAAAACATAAAAACAAGAATACTTTTTAAAACTGAGAAAGAAAAAAAAACAATGAAGAACACAAAAATGGGGAAAATATGAGGAATGGAGCAATGCGTAAGTAAAAGTAAAAAAGAAAAGAAAAACAAATCTAAAACAAACACAAGAATATCTCTAAAACTGAAAAAGGAAAAAAATAAGAAAACGAAGATAGAAAAAAATGAGAAAAAAAAAGGAGGAATGTAAAATGCAAAGAATGAAGGGATGAAAAGCCGCAAAGGAGGTGCGCAGTCGATCACAGGAGTGGGCGGGTCACGATGGAGTGTTGCTTAGCCGAGGCGCTCATCCCGTCTGAGTGCGACACGGCAATACCCCCTGCAGCAGTATCATTAGCACGCACCATAACCTCGACGCCCGCCAGCTGGGAGGAAGAAGCAGGAAAACGGAGAACAAACAAAAACCCCAATGACGACAGAACTGCAAAGAAACGCCTGCAGAGAGAGAGAAAGGGCCGTACTTTTAAACATTTCAGTACCCAAGCAAACATTTAACAAGGCTTTCGTGAGAGTTTGCGGCATTTCCATGGGTAGTTTTATATCCCTGGTGGTAGTCTGACCCTTATTCTACACCATGAGCCTAAAATAACCCCAATGACGAGAGAAGAGAGAGAGAAAGGGCCGTACTTTTAAACATTTCGGTACCCAAGCAAACATTTAACAAGGCTTTCGTGAGAGTTTGCGGCATTTCCATGGGTAGTTTTATATCCCTGGTGGTAGTCTGACCCTTATTCTACACCATGAGCCTAAAATAATACTCATTAGAACCCGATTAACCTCCTTTCCGGCCTTTGGAAATAAAATGGTGCAAGAAGAGGAGGGGGTAGCGTCTAAGAATGCCTACCATAGCAAGGGCCACGGAGGTCATCATAATAGTTTCGTAAGGCCAACTGAGTGAAGGGTTTTTGCGGCATGATGGAAATTGGAGGTTGCGAGGAATCTTCAGAGGGCTTGATTAGCTTGTTGAGGAAGGTAACAAGGGAGGTTAAGGGGAGATTTAATGGAGTGGCGCGTGTGTGGAACTGCCGAGTTGAGGACATGAACGCCTTGCCGCCTCGTTCCGTTAGCTGTGCGTGCGCTGGGGAGGGAAGGGGAGAGAGAGAGAGAGAGAGAGAGAGAGAGAGAGAGAGAGAGAGAGAGAGAGAGAGAGAGAGAGAGAGAGAGAGAGAGAGTTGTCTAGACAGTAACACACACACACACACACACACACACACACACACACACATACCCACACACACACACACACGCAAGCACACAGAAGGCGATAAACAAAGCGGTCGATGAGATGATTTAGCGACCCAAGGGAATCGAACGAAACATCAGACAGAGCACACGAAATCATTCACACACACAAATAGGATATATAAAGACCCCAAAGAAGAAGAAGAAGAAGAAGAAGAAGAAGAAGAAAAGAAGGAGAAGAAGAAAATAAAGAAGAAGCAGAAGAAGAACCAGAACATGATATGGAACAAGAGGAAGAAGACGACGACGAAGAAAAAGAAAAAGAAGAAAAACAAAAACAGGTACAAAACCAACAACATCAACATCAAAAACAACAACAAGAAAATGAAGAACAAGAACAAGAACGCGAAATAAAACAAGAGAAAGAAAAAGAAGGAAACCATAAAGAAGAAGAAAAGTAGAATCACCACAACCACCACCAACAACCCCAACAACAAGTACCTACCAAAAAAAACAATAATAAGGGGGACAATTGTGCAAGTGTAAGGGAGGACCCGGACCACCTCGACCCAACACCCACGCGAGCCGGCATGATAAACGGTAATTTGCGAGGCGAGGAACGAGGTGAGTGCCGAATAAAGGAGGTGGTGGTGGTAGTGATTGTAGAGGACGAGGAGGAGGAGGAAGAGGAGGAAGAGGAGGAGGAGGAGGACGAGGAGGAGGAGGAAAACACTAGGGTGAAAACACGCGGGGTGAATTGGATCTGAGATAGGGACTTATGAGAGAGAGAGAGAGAGAGAGAGAGAGAGAGAGAGAGAGAGAGAGAGAGAGAGAGAGAGAGAGAGAGAGAGAGAGAGAGAGAGAGAGAGAGAGAGAGAGAGAGAGAGAGAGAGAGAGAGAGAGAGAGAGAGAGAGAGAGAGAGAGAGAGAGAAGTATAAGCAAACAGACTGACACAGACACACAAGTGGATATACAGAAAGAAATATTGATAGATAAAACAAAAAGACAGATACACACAAATTAGCAGACAAGCAGATAGAGACACACAGAAACAGGCTGACAAGACAAGCACAGGGACAAAGCCAACATAGCAAAGCACGCACAAACAGGAAGGAAAGAGGACAAAAACAAACGTGAACGGAGGTACCCAGAAAGACCGACAAACAGGCCACGGGGCAGACAGAAATACACACACAGTAAGTCAAGTGATTAGCCGAAGACAAAGGGGAAAAAAGGAGGAGGAGGGGAAGGACGGAAAAAAGAAAAAGGCAAGACAAGGTAAAGAAGTCAAAGAAATAAACTCTGAGAAAGAATGAGGGATAAAAGAAAAGAAGAAATACAGAAAGACAAGGAGAAAAAGAAAACATATAAAAAAAGTAAACAGAAAACGAAAGGAAGGAAAGGAAGACGAAGAAAGCAAACAACTAACTAACTATCTACAAATAAAGATAACGAACACATGAAAAAAGAGAAGAAAACGAAAAAAAAAAAAAGAACGCAACCAAATAAAAATAAACCAAAACGAAAAGATGACAAATAAATCCAACAAAAAAAAAAGGATAGGAAAACGCAAGGAAAACACACACAAGAAAGCCGACTAAGCACTAATGAAAGAGTAAATCATTGAAGAACCACAAAATTTCCGGGAAGTCGGCTCGCCCCTCGGCAACGACCTGAGACCGACTCCCGGCAGCGTTGATTAGTTAGTTACCAGCCCGCTGAGGTGATTGAGGTGATTCCTTGCGCGCGGGTCATTTCCAGGTTGTTATTGAATGGCTATGGGAGAGAGAGAGAGAGAGAGAGCAAGGGGGGCGGATAATTGTGGTACGATACTGTTTCCAAGTCAGGAGTTCAGCGTCCCGAAGTTGGCTATATTGCTGCTCTCAGTTCTACGGCGACGCGGTACTCGATTTTCCATCCTGTTGCCACCTTCCTCCGCCTCGCCTCAATGAGTCTCGAGGAAGGGGAGGAGACTGAAGAAGGAAGGCTAAGAGAATGGAAGGAAGGGGGGACATACCTCAGTGGGGGATTGAGATGTAAGGAGTATGCTGAATAGGGAGTCGTGTGCAGGTAAGGTCGGTAGTGAAGGTGGATGGGTAGTTAAGAGGGATGATACAGGTGGGATGATTGGCAGGTAAGGGAGTGGAGAGTAAGGTGAAACAGTGGTCTATTGAAGGTGTAAGCACTGGTTTATACTGTTCAGGTAATCGATTTTACTCTCTTCTCTCTCTCTCTCTCTCTCTCTCTCTCTCTCTCTCTCTCTCTCTCTCTCTCTCTCTCTCTCCTATATGATGCATTGGTTTCAAGGATAGAATGTGCTTTTTTTATCTTTTTTAGACACCCAACTTTCTACCTCATCTCCTCCTCCTCTTCTTCCTCTTTCTCTTCTTACTCCTTACCCTTCTCTTCCTCTTCCTCCTCCTCCTCCTCCTCTTCATCCTTCTCCACCTTTAAATCTTCCTACTCCTCCTGTTCCTCATTCAACTCTACCTTCTCTACCCTTCCCGAACACCGCCTTTAGTGGTGATGACTTCCCCAACACACGCGCTCTCGCCCTGTCTCGACCCGCACGAATAGCAAGTAGTACCTGGTGTGTCCCGCGGCCTCTTGACGTGGCGCGTCCTCCGAGTCTTTCTGCCTGATTTCCCAAGGCGCCGCAGTCAACAAAGGCAGATTCCTCCCATCCCTTGCCCGGCACCCTCCACTGCGCCTCCCCCGGCAACAGATTACTAATATCGCATCGTTTTCGCCGGATTACCCTGAGCATGGAAGTCCATCCGCCCGAGCTCCGCGCTGTACTTTGGGACAAGAAAAATGTTAGGTATGTGAAAAGGGGTGGGGACGGGAAGGGAGGGGGGGACGGGAAGGAGGATTTGTGTGTGTGTGTGTGTGTGTGTGTGTGTGTGTGTGTGTGTGTGTGTGTGTGTGTGTGTGTGTGTGTTTACGGCTGAAACTACTGACTAACTAACGGGGCGTGTGCGCCCGGGGTTGCGTCGCTTCACTCACTCGCCGCCTCCACTCCCGACACAGTAATAATAATAACAATAACATAAATAATAACGATAATCATGCACGTATTGTTACCATGATAATGACTTCTACCACAGCTAACACCTTTGACCATAGCTATATAACCATGCCAACAAACTTAAGACAGCCCCAACGGCAGAAGAATGGGAGGGGAGGAAGAGACCGCCTTTAATCAGAGCACCGTCTATCCTCCGATTCTATCATTGTAACTTACATCCGCGGCGTCATTAGCGATTGTCAGGTAGGAGGCTCGGTGCGGCGGGCGAGGCGGGGCTCCATTAGCATTGCGCCTCAGATGTGTCAACAAAGCCAGCCTCAGAGCCACAGTACAGGGACCGGGAGCGCCTTGCAGCTTTAGCGTGAAGACCTGAGTAACCCCAGCCGCGAGGGGACAAGAAAAGGAATGGGGGAACGAAGATAAATTAGAGAAAAGTGAATTAAGAACTGTTGAATGAAGGGTCCCATAGAGAAAAGCGAAAGGGAGTAAATGAAGGAAAGAAAAGGGAAAAGGCAGAGAGGGAGGGATACACTACTTGAGTAACCCCAACCGAGAGGGGACAAGAAAAGGAATGGGGGAATGAAGGTAAATGAAAGAAAAGGGAATAAAGGCCTGTTGAATGAAGGGTTCCAAAGAGAGAACAGTGGAGAGAGAAGGATACAATACCTGAGTAACCGCAACCGTGAGGGGACAAGAAAAGGAATGGGAGAACGAAGGTAAATGAGAGACAAGGGAATTAAGAACTGCTGAATGAAAAGTTCTACAGAGAGAGCAGAGAAGTGGTAAAATAAAGAAAAGAATACAGAAAAGGCATAGAGGGAAGAACAAGAAAAGGAAGGGGGGATGAATGTAAATGAGAGAAAACTAAATCGAGGACTTTTGAATAAAGGGTCCGAAAGAAAGGGAACATAGAAGGAGAAAAGTGAAGGAAAGAAAACGGGAAAGGCAGGGATGAAAGGATACAATCAAGAAAGGAAGAAGGAAAAAAAACAGAACAAACATAGTTGAAACGAGAGACCGAACGATGAAAATAATGAATGAAAGAACGAAGGAGTGAACGAAGAAACAGGGAAAGAAATAAAACAAAAAAGAAAGCAATGAAAGAGAGTAAGAAGGAAACAAGGATTAATTAACGGAATAACGTAAAAATGAAAAGTAAAATAAGAACAGATGAAAGAAAGGAGGAAAAAAAAACGAAATAAAAAGAAAACAAAGAAACTAATGAATGAATGAATGAACGATAAATGAATAATAAAAAGCAAAAAAGAAACAAACACCGCAGGAAATGAGAAATAGACAGATAGATAGATAGATAGATAGAGAGAGAGAGCGAGGAAAGAGAAAAGAAAGAAAACCAGATAGAAATGGAATAAGAAGGGGGCGCTAAAACCTATTATCAAACCCCGGTAATTTGTGGCTCTGCTCCCGCTAATTAGTATGCGTGAATCCGCTTCTTAATTATGCTTTTTCAGTGTGTGTGAGTGTGTATTCTTGGCGTCCATTTTAAAACATAATGAACCAGGTTGGTGTTAAGGGCTCTCATATATAGTCTGCCTACCAACCATCTTCCCTCCTTTCCCCTCCTCTGCTTCTCCTCCTTGCCCAATCTTCCCTGCTCTACCCCCTCCCCTTGGCTACCCCGGTCCCCCCGCTCTCCTTACCCACATAACAGTTACTCTTCCTTCCCCCTTGCCCTTATTTAGTCCCCCTCTCAGCCCCAGTTGCCCGCCTTGTGTCCCCGACGAGTTTTTCTAATTATCTGTAACACTGCTCCCGCTCTCGCTCTCTCTCGTGGGTGGGTGTATGGGTGTTCCTGGCAACCTTTCCTTTCCCTTACCACCAAACACCCAACTTTACTTCCTACCAACACCAGCCTTCATTCCAGCCACCAACTTTTTTTTTTTCTTCCCCTCATGCGGTTAGTGCCCATTTAGTTCTTTTTTTCTTCTTCATTCCCTTCTGTTCCCTCCCTTCAACACTAGACTAGCCTTTCCCCCTCCACTATCTAACACCCCGCAAGTTGCTGTTCATGCACCTAGCGAGCCTATTTTCTTTCTTTTTTGCCTTGCCTTTTATTTTCATTTTCTCAGTTTTCTTGCTGCTCCTCCCTAACACTCCTCCTCCTCCTCCTCCTCCTCCTCTTCTTCCCCTTCCGTCCGCATTGCTGATCTTTCTTTCTTTCCCTCGTGTGGTTTCCCTCGGTTATCCTCTTTTTCCTTCATTCATTCTTTTTTAGACTTTATTCCTGCATTTCCTGATTCTTTCTTCATGCCTAAAATCGTTGGAGTTATCTTTTGTATTACTTCGATCACCCGCTGTAATCAACTTTTACTATTTTTTTTATCCCAGTTCACCGTCGCTGATAAATCCTAAAAGTTTTCTCCTGTTTATCAGAAAGAGAATTAAACCTTACAATGAACACTTTCCCTCTCGCTTCCACTTATCCGTTCCCAGCCTTTTGTTACCCGAATTCACTCTACTTATGAAAAAAAAAAAACATTATACCTTCCGATAAACAGTTTCCCTTTTGTTTCCACTCCTTTGTTGCTATCCCTCTGTCACCCGAACTCACGATATTTATGAAAACAAACATTGAAAATTCTAATAAATACTTTCCTTCACAATTTCCACTTATTCATTGCTCTCCTTCTGCCGCCCGAACTCTTATGAAAAAGAAAAAAAATAACCTCTCAATAAACAGTTTCCTTCTTGCTCCCAGTCCTCCGTTGCTATCCTTGTCAGCGGCACTCACGATAGTTTCTCCTTCTTCCCCAGACAAGCCCGTAGTGACGCTTCAGATGGGCAGCAACCTGGACCCGGACAACATCAAGGAGGGCGACGACGTGTACTTCGAGTGTCACATCAACGCCAACCCCGACGTGCAGAAGGTCCTTTGGTACCACAACGTAAGTACGCGAGGCCGCCACCACCAGCTACCTGCGCCCTAATTCATCTTTCTAGACAAGCTATTAATTTCTTTTCTACACTGAGTAATTTCCACTTCCTGTCTTGTAGTATTTTTTCTCTTATTTTCGTCGTTCTCCAGTAATTGCCTTTCCGTGCGCCGACTTCAACCTAATAGTGCTTGAAAATGTCCTCGTCTTATCAGCCGCCAACACGTAGTGGAGGGTTCAGCGCCACACGATAAGGAAGGGAAAAAAAGTAACTCATCATGTTTTCTGTCTCGCTAACTGACAGACAAACACTCGAGGGGCTGGCCGACGAGCTAGGTAGTAGTGTAGTGCTTTCTTAATACAACAGGCAAATAAAAAGTAAAACTATATGAAGCACAATCCTAAATGCTTCTTTTAGCACACACACACACACACACACACACACACACACACACACACACACACACACACAGAGCAGTAGGTAGTCTTAACGCTATACATTCAAGCCTCCGTTATCTCTTTCATTTCGTGTAATCTATACTCTATGTCTACATATGTAAGCATTTTCAGTTTCTCTTTTAATATTTCGTGTTTCGTTTTATTCCTAGGTAGATTGTCACAAAAATAAACTATATAAATACAGTTCCATGGTCTCCCAACATATTTCAAGATTAACGCTGCAGTGTCCTCCTTTATCTGTGTTTCAACATGTTTAAGTGACAGGGGTAACTACATTACATGAGTCTCACCCTACACGCGACCTAAGTATTGCCCAGCCCTTCACGCAATAGCTCTCCGCCGTACATACCTATCGAAACTCCCATTCTTCCCTCTCGCCTCCTAACTGGTAGAAGTGACCCCTCTCTTAATGCTGCTAAAAGTCTTACCCAACACCCGATATCAGTATTGCCCGGCCCTTCACGCAATAGTTCTCCGCCGTACACACCTATATATACACCCATTCTTGCCTCATCCCTCCTAATCGGTAGTAGCGACCTCTCTCTTCCTGCAGCTATGAGGGCGTGTTCCAGCTGCCCCTTGTTACCCAAATGGTTCACTACGTAATGAGCCCTCCGCATCCATGTCACGTAATGATTTGAGCCGTAGAGCAGAGATATGTCGAGAGAGAGAGAGAGAGAGAGAGAGAGAGAGAGAGAGAGAGAGAGAGAGAGAGAGAGAGAGAGAGAGAGAGAGAGAGAGAGCATTTGTTATCTCTTTCCTCCCTAACCAGCTTGACTCAGGTTCTTGTCTTTCCGAACCCTCCTTTTTCTTGTTTTTCTTCTTCTAATTTCTTTTTCTTCTTCTTCATCTAAATTTTCTTTTTTTTTCTTTTTTCTTCTTTTTCTTTTCACTCTTCTTTTTTTTTCCTCCTCATCCTCCTGCTTCTCCTACTCCTCCTCCTTCATTTTCTTCATCTTTCTTTTGTTCTTCATCTTCTTCATCTGACTGTTTTTATTTCTTTTTTCTTCTTTTTTTTCTTCCTCCTCCTCCTCCTCCTCCTTCATTTTCTTTCTTGTTCTTCATCTTCTAATTTTTCTTCTATTTTTTTTTTCATTCTTTTTCTTTTCCTTTTATTTTATTTCCTCCTCCTCCTCGTCGTCGTCCTCCTCCTCCTCCTCCTCCACCTCCTCCACCTCCTCCTACTGCTTCTCCTCCTCTTCCTCCTTCATTTTCTTCTTCTTTCTCTTGTTCTTCATCTTCTAATTTTCCTTCTATCTTTTTTCTTTTTTTTTTTCTTCTTCTTTTATTTTCTTACCTCCTCCTCCTCCTCCTCCTCCTTTCCCAACTCCTCTTCTTCTCTTTCTTTGCTCCCCGGCCACTCGTTCAACCTGACCTGCTCTTCCTCGTTCAGTCTTTGCTCTCATTCACCCGAGGAGATAACACGCCCGGCACCCGCGAGAAAATTAAACACAGCAAGCTTTAATTAACGTGTGTGTGTGTGTGTGTGTGTGTGTGTGTGTGTGTGTGTGTGTGTGTGTGTGTGTGTGTGTGTGTGTGTGTGTGTGTGTGTGTGTGTGTGTGTGTTGAATATCTGGGGCTGCAAAGTGAAGAAAGACGGTTATCGAAATGGTGGTCTTGCGCTAGTAAATATATTAAGTGCAGACCATGCGGCGACACGTTCGGATTTTATTTTAATTTCCGTCTCCAGCGAGCCCTTTCCTTCCTTCCTTTCTTTGCTCTCCTTTACAATTCCCTTCTCCACTGCCCTCCAGAAACCGTGACGTCATCCGGAAACATCTCGCAAACCAACAGCCTTCATCAAACAGCCTTTAAACCTTGCGCGGCAGCCTATTCTTAGCTTTTTGTATAAGCCGTTGTTGCACAGTTAGGATAAATGAACTGATTAACATAGATAACTAAAGTAAATATATAAGTACACACACACATGGAGACATTCAATGCCTTAAAGCAAGACTACGACATTTAATAAAAGCGTATATTCGAACTATTATATAATCTTAGAGATTTAGATGATGACTTTAAACTTCTTTTGTTCATCTTTAGCGTCTATTTTACTTTTTTTTCTCAACAGCAACATTCAACTTGATCTGACCCACACTGCAACGAGTCGCGCCGTGTTCTATGTATTCATTTCCTTCCTCTCATTCTCCTCTTTCTCCCCATGCACAGGGCGGCCCCGTGGAGCACCGCGTCACCAAGGGCATCATCCTGCAGAACCAGACCTTGGTGCTGCAGAACATCCGGCGGGAGGCGGCGGGGCTGTACACGTGTGCCGCCGTCAACATCGAGGGGGAGGGAGAGAGTCAGCCCGTCAATCTGCGAGTCAAGTGTGAGTGTCGAGCCGTTACTACTCCTTCGTCCTGCGTCACCTTCCTCTCTTCTGCCTTCATGAACCACTTTTGTTACGAGAAAAAATACAGTTGCTCCATCCTGCATTACACTTCACGTTGTTTTGCCGCTGGTGTCATACTATATTGATGCAGAAGTCACAGTTACTACACGAGTCACTCCTCTGTGTGTATTCAGTCACCTTCCTCAGTTTCTTGTATCACCATTTTCTTTGACAGTCACTATTTTCGCCACAAAAATTCTTGCTTTTCAGTGTGTATTTATTTTTTTGCTCTCTCATTTTTCATTCCTTTTGTTTCTTAATAACGCATCTTTTTCTTAACTGAAGCATAATCTTGCTTACTAAAATTGCTCCATTACTCACTGGAAATTGTACTATGCAAAATGATATACGTGGGTGCGTATAATTTTCTTATTATTACTATTATCATTATTTCGTCTAGTATTATTTCTGCTAGTATTATTTCCGTAGTAATAGTGGCAGTGATAGAAGTAGTATTGGGAGTGGTAGTGGTTGTGGTAGTAGTAGTAGTAGTAGTAGTAGTAGTAGTAGTAGTAGTAGTAGTAGTAGTAGTAGTAGTAGTAGTAGTAGTAGTAGTAGTAGTAAAAGTAGTAGTAGTAGTGGTGGCGGTAGTAGTAGTAGTAGTAGTAGTGCAGTAGTAGTAGAAGTAGTAGTAGTAGTAGTAGTAGTAGTAGTAGTTGTTGTTGTAGTAGTTGTAGTAGTAGTAGCAGTAGTAATTGCTATAATTGTTTTTGTTGTTGATGTTGCTGCTCCAGCTGCTGTTGTTTTTACTGTAATAGTAGTAATCACTGATCCTGAGTATTAACTTCACAAAAAAAGTATAAGTAACAACAACAACAACACCGCATTCAAAATAGCATTCCTCCGGCCGCGGCATACAACTACGACCACATTTTTTTTGTTTATGTATATTTGCCTTACTCCTCCCTCGGCAAAACACTACCTTCTCTTCCTCCCCTCCCGCTACCCAGTGTTTGTGTGGGAAGGGGCGAGGCGGAGGGAAGAGAGGGAGAAAACATGAAAGAAACAGAGGGGAGGAGGGAGAGAGGGAAGAAGGAAGAAAGGAACGACGGAGGGAGAGGGAGGTGAGGTGGAGTTAGCTACAGTCTCTCTCTCTCTCTCTCTCTCTCTCTCTCTCTCTCTCTCTCTCTCTCTCTCTCTCTCTCTCTCTCTCTCTCTCTCTCTCTCTCTCTCTCTCTCTCTCTCTCTCTCTCTCTCTCTCTCTCTCTCTCTCTCTCTCTCTCTCTCTCTCTCTCTCTCTCTCTCCCTTTAGACCTGCCGTATTATAGCACAGGTAAATAGCGTCCCTAATGATCCAGGTGCCTAATTAAGTAGCGGAGGCTTTTTCATCTCTTTTCCCTCGGTGTCCTTTGTCCTTTCCTCTTATTTCCTGTTTGTCTTTGTTCATTCTGTCCTTGTTTGTCATTAGTTTATATCGGTACGTGTTCATGCTTATTTTCTTGTCTTTATTTCCATTCGTCATCCACTATATTTGTACACATTTCTTTTTTCTTTCTCTCTGTCACTTCATTTTGTCCTTCTTAGGGAGTGGTTTGTTTGTACAGGTAGTTATAGTAGTAGTAGTAGTAGTAGTCATTCTTTCCTCGTCTTCTTCTCCAATTCTTCTTTTTTTGTTTTATGCTTATATTTTACCTTAACATCTATACGTCATTATTTTTTTAATCCTCTATCTGTTGCATCTCATCTATGTGTTATCATCTCTAAATCATACAAACCCAACATCACGTATAGTTGTTAATCACGTGACAAATACTGTACACCGACGGAGCCTTCCTCGTCTTCTTCTCTAATTCTTCGTTTTTTTCTGCTTACGTTTTGCATGTTCGTGCCTCTTGTTCATTATTTTGACTCGCTTTTCTGAGGCCAAATCTCTACCTGCTTTGCATTCCGGCCGGCTTAGCGTTGTTCCTTTCTTCACTCTTTTACGTTGTTTTTGTACACTGCTGCAAGGTTTAAGATATGTTTCATGGACAGTCACATTCGGCTTTCGTATATTTTCGTTTCTTTCTGCAAACGTATTACTGAATCGCAACTGACCTCTCTTTTGGCCACTCTTTTAAGTTCTTTTTTCTAGGTTCATTGATTAGTGGTCTTTTTTTCTCATTATTATTTTGTTATGCCCTTGAGCTGCTTCCTTAACTGTAAAAAAACATTCTTTCTCATAATAATAAAAAAATAGGTTCTTTTTCTCTCTCTCTCTCGTCAACATTTTCTATTTCGATCCTCTCCCTGACCCGTGTACGATGACCTGATGACCTCGTTAGCCACCTCAGAGAAGGGCCGGTAATTACTGACTTTTATGACCACTGCCTCCTATCCCCCTCCCCGCCCTTTCCTTATTCTCCCTCTCCTTACTGCCCTATCCTCCGTTCTTACCGTGATATATCGTCTTCCCCTTACCCTTTCACTCCCCCCTTCACCTCATTCCCTCTATCCCCCTTCTGGTCCTTCCTCGCACATTGCCTGACATTTCTCTCGTGCTAAGTAGGAATGTTTCTCCCTCCTTTCTACCCTTACGTCGTTTCTCTGGTCGTGCGTTGTGATTCGGCAGTTCCGGTCGTAAGGGTTTTTTTTTCTTTTTTTTTTATTATGGGTAGTATGGTAGGTTCCAAGTGTTATGCGCCTGTGACATGCATACCACACATCTCTCTCTCTCTCTCTCTCTCTCTCTCTCTCTCTCTCTCTCTCTCTCTCTCTCTCTCTCTCTCTCTCTCTCTCAGGACACGTGGTTCCGTTTCCTATATCTATAATTAGCGCTGCTGCCTCTCTCTGCGTTGCACCTTCTCATAATACGTTTTCTTTTTCTCCTGTATTATATTCGCCGTTGTAATTATTTCCGCGGAAGCAGTTTGGCTCCTCACGCAATGATGCACTCCGGCCCGCGTTCCCTCAGTGTTGTCCTTATAATTAATTAACATTCATCACCCACACACACACACCTGCCGCACATTAGTCACGGGTGTATAAACATAATCATCTTCCACACCTCCACACTGCATCCGCCCGCGCCCAGCTAATTATGAAAACACGGTAACACACACACACACACACACACACACACACACACAAACACAAACACACACACACACACACACACACACACACACAACATGCATACACTCATACTCTTTATACATACATACTTGCATAAAGGCGTTAGCAAAAAAAATAATAAATCTGTAAAGTGAAAAAAATTGAAACTATTTGTACTTTTCCCTGGAGCACGTTAAGTAAATAACTATACGGTTAAGTCAGAGCTATGTTGAATGACTAGACGCGTAATTACCTTACCTGTACACACCTACGAGACTCAGGTGTGAGGCTTCCCATATCCACTCCAAAGAGACTCAACACACGTAACATACCTGACCTTCCAACGACTCATGTAAATAATGAAGTGACACGTGACGCACACATTAGACAACCGTGAATCTCACACACACAAAAAAACGACTCACAAAGACCAAACGCCTTACTCTTACATCATGACACCCAAACTCTACTGCTGATATTTGAATCTGGCACAAAACACCCGTGGAATTCCACAACTTTCGTGAGAGACACCTTGCATAAAATATCAAGACACCCGTGACATTCAGACTCTCCAGCGATTCACGACCCTCACAGTTGCCTGACCGACCACGAGCTCTCAAACTTTATGAATTATGAATAAGCCTCACAACAAACCAATTTATGTAGCTCTGAAGCTGCTCTATTGACGACTATAACTCACTTCAAAACACGACAAGCTACGAACTTATCATGGAACTGAGGAAAGTTGAGGAAAAATATGTATGTGGTGACTGCTCGCAATGCGTCCCATAGTGTTATCCCCTCGAATTAAAGAAATACCGCGTAATCATTTACCTCATCTTTGACATTAAATAACATATGCTTGGAACTTTTTTTACTATGATGGTGATGATAATAATAATAATAATGATAATAATAATAATAATAATAATAATAATAATAATAATAATAATAATAATAATAATAATAATAATAATAATAATAATAATAATAATAATAATAATAATAATAATAATAATAATAATAATAATAATAATAATAATAATAATAATAATAATAATAATAATAATAATAATAACAACAACAACAACAAAACAACAGCTACAGAAACACCACCAAATAAACACACACATCCCACCCACCTCCACACACACATACACACTCACAAACATACGCGCCTGTTGAAACACACGTATGAATGTAAAAAAACACATTCACAACAACGATGTTTAACAAATACATGAAAAAAAAGGATAGAGGTAAAAATATACACTCATTTTTCTTTTTGTATATATAGATTTTTTCACCCCCACCGACGTAAATTCTGCTCCCGTGGCTTCTATTTCACTGAACAACAAATTCCAGGGACAAATGTGGTCTGAATATGAGTGATAAAAGTGGCGTCGAGGGCCGCGCGTGGGGCAGTAATATGAAGGAGGGCTCGCGCGGGCCAACCACAGGCACTGGAGGGAAGACTGAGGGGAGCGGGCAGGTAAATAGGCCGGCGAGGCAATCATCATACCTCTCCTCGCCTTATCATTACGCCTCATTCCTTGTCTCTCGCCCGCCGACTCACGGACTTAACGGCGCAACTTGGGTTTCTTCAGCTGTGTCTCGCGGTCATTTGGTCTCCCGCGGGCCGCTGCATGGCTGTTTCCTCCCCACCCGCGCCGCGCCTGCCACTCCGGAGGGTCGGGAATTGTTTCTCGTCGCGGGGGAGTCATCGTTGCCGCCATTAGTGGTTCTCGTGTCCCGCGGCCTTCACGGCAGACGAATTATTATTGTCACCGGGACTATTAGGAGTAGTCTCATTATTTCCGTAATTAGACTCTTTCTCCTTTACTCGCAAAGAATGTGTATATTTGTGTTTCTATTCATTTGTGTTACTGTCAAGGCGCCTGTGATTATATGAGAATTATTGAAATTAACTCCGGCGCTGCATATGATACACGTACGATATAAGACTATTAGTGAGTTTTGAATTGTGTGAGGAGAGGCGGAGAGATGACAGACACCCTCCCTCCTCCTCCTCCTCCTCCTCCTCCTCCTCCTCCTCCTCGTGACTCAGGCAAGTGTAAGGAGGAGGTGGTGCGTAACATGTTATTCTTGTTTCTCACACAAATCCTCTCTTCCTCCCTTTACCGCCTCAGCCCCTACCACCCCTCCCCGCGCGTGAGGAAGTGCTGTACTATGTTATTTCTGCCCATAACACACACGCCCTCCCCAAACCAGACCCCCCAGTTACTTTCAAAGGTATGAGGAAAAGTTGTTTGAGGTCACACACACACACACACACACACACACACACACACACACACACACACACACAAAGGGCAGCACCACGTCTCACCTCGCCATAAACCCCCCGCCTCCTCCCCCCTTCAGACAAGCCATACTGCCGCCGCCACAGCAAGACCATCTACGGCACGGCGCTGCACGAGCCGGCCAGCGTCACCTGCGAGGTGGAGGCCAGCCCGGGCCCCGTCACCTTCAGGTGGACCTTCAACAACACCTCGGAGCACCTGCCCATCCCGGCCTCCGCCGTCACCTCACAGGTAAAACTGTTGGCACTCTCAATATGTATGTGGTCTCAATTACTTTCCGGCACAGTTACTGATATCATGCGTTGTCAGTCGAAACTCTAAAATACAACCCATCCTCTCAGCCTTTTTCCATTCCTAATTACGTATCCCCACTTGACACGGTCTTTAACCGACTGTTCATTACTCCCTCACAGGATCTCGTGTCGGTGGCCAGCTACGCTCCCAAGAGCCACCTGGACTACGGAACGCTGCTCTGCTGGGCCTTCAACAGCATCGGCGAGCAGAGTGTGCCGTGCGCCTTCGCCATCATCGCCGCGGGTAAGACAACCAACCTAACACTCCTAACTAATTGACATTAAAACATAGATATCAATTATTATACTCAACAAAGATACTTAAAAGTAAACAAAACAAATACATTCATTATTTTACTTTAATCTAGTGATAATTATGCTTAACAAATATCTTAATTATTTACTTATCAAAGACATTTATACTCAACTTTTATACGCAATATAAACATACATTAATATGATACATATTATGATATATACATGGAATTATACATATATATTGATTACAACGTGAAAGTAGCTTTTCACTAGAAAGAACAAACTTAATAGCTAATAATTCACCAATTTTAGTATAGAAATACATACAACATTGAAAAAACATATTAAACAACAAAAGCCGTGCCTATCTATATATTTAAAATGAGCAACGGATATGAGACGAGATACACACATAACACGAGATGTGAGGAAAAGAGCGCACCCGTCCAGCCACCAGACACCAAACAGCAGAAAACTGTGGCGACAGCAGCGGCTAACTGCCCACGCCACCCATGTGCCTCCAGACGAATACGAACACCGCAACACGAACTTCCTTGGACGATATTTACGTTTCCTTCCTAAACTAAACATGTTTTGTCCGTGACACCACAACTTTCCATGCGGCTTCTTGTCAAAACATAAGAGCAGTGGGCGGCATGGCCGGCGGCACGCCAAGCCTCGCCGCGCTGCCAAACCAAACACGGCGGCCGCGGGGCACAGAAACACACTGCCCTCGGGACACACACAAGGAGAAACATATATGGTCAGCATTTTATGAATAGAAAAAAGAATACAAATGTGTATTCATGTTTAATGCATATAAATACCGTACACACACACACACACACACACACACACACACACACACGAAGATGGATTGTATGGTGTGTGGGGCCTCAGTCGCACTCATACTGTAATATGCAGCTCATATCTTTTTTAGGGAGCTACTGGCTGGCGATCGCTCAGGTCCGCGATGTGATCACATAGTGTGAATGAACAGTCAATAGAATAATAAATAAATAAAAAATGGACCAGAATAATATTAGTTAAGTCCAGGCGGCCCTTCCCGGCGCAACGACGGCATTCCCCGTGGGGCCCTACGAGCAAGTCTCCAAGCAGGCCCTTTTACCACACTAGCCATATACCGGCAGGATCCCTCTACATGTTCAAGCCGCGAGCGTTGTGGAGTCCCCTTTGGCCTTCTACAAACTGTTGAAAAGTCATGGGGCAAGGACCCAGCCCTGCCTTACTCCAGATTTCACATGAAAGAAGTTGGACAGACCCCCACTCCGACACTTGACAGTACTCTTAATCGCAAAGTACAAGACAGACAGTCGCAGAGTATGAGCAAGGCAATAGAGATGCAGTCAGTGCAGGAATTACACGGAGATGCAAGACATCCCAGAGTGCCTCGTGATGCATTAAAACTGCTGCAAACATCCCTTGTTGAAACCCACGTCGATGATACACCGGTACATAAAGAATTTGAAGACTGCTCAGGTATCTGCAAATTCAGCAATTAGCTACGGATCGGCATGAGAAACAGATGGCTAAACACCTGGCCTAGCACAACGAGCAGTGTAATACCACGGTATTTGGTCCCCTTCCTCTTTCTTAACAGAGACGGCCAACCCCCGTTACAAGTCAAGAGGAATGGCAGTTTGGTATACGGCAGTCAGAACTGAATGCATCTGACTGAATGCATCACATGGATCACGTTTGCACCTGCAGCTTTAAGCAGCTCCATACTGATGTTACAAAGCCAGATACTTTTCTAACCCCCAACCTTTTCACAGCCTCTCTGACTTCCGTCAAGAGGCTAGCTTCTCCTCATTTGGTGGATCAGTATCCATTAACTGTAACACACATTAGGTCAGAGCCGCCAACAGCTGCAAAAATGTAAGTAGAAAGCTCTATGCTCATCCATATCTGACACGAGGCAACCATCTGATGTTTAAATATCATTCACCTGAGAGGGAGGCTTATGGGGGAACTCCTTCAGGGCTCAGGAAGCAGGTTAGAGGTCATGTTCATCAAAATTACCAACGACATCATCAGCGAGAAGCCTGGCATACCTCTCACTGTCCCTACTCAGAGGAGCTTTAGTCCTACGCAGGAGTCTTATATTGATCCTGATTCCGAGCAAGCATGGCAGCGTCACTGTTCCCGATACTCTCCAGCGTCTCCCCAAGGCAAAGCAACTCGTTATTTCATGCGTTTTCCAATGCACTCTTCCAGCATTGCTGTACTATATATATATATATATATATATATATATATATATATATATATATATATATATATATATATATATATATATATATATATATATATATATATATATATATATATACACACACACCATGTCCAGCGGTGCAGCTCGGATCGCGGGTACCAAGAACCTACGACTATTTACGGTTTTTGATCAGGCAAAAAAATTTATTGAGAGCCGTTGGTGTTCCTGGTACTAGATATTTGAGGACCAACACGTACTCACAGTCAGACATCTGTGCCATTAAGTGGTATTAAAATAATGAAAGGAGACATTTTTCTCTAAGAATCAGGGTTGTAAAGGGAGCTTGCCCAAGGCTGCTGCTTGACCGTCCTACTGTAAACACGATGCTCAAAACAAGACATATCGCGCTTAACACACCATCCGGTCTCGAGCAAGGCGCCGCCAAACACACGCCGCGGGGCCTCGGTGCGTCGCCTGGCAATAGAAGTCGGTGCCCCCGCCGGAGTGACGTGTGGCGGCCTCGGCACCACTGTGAATACCGCGCGTCAGCTCCTTTCAGAGAGAGACAAATGGTCCCGCACGGATTAAAGAATATTTTATGTGCCCAAGATATTTCTCGTGTGGCTCTGTGTCTACTTGATTCATAACAGGTAATTCCTCTTCTTTTTCTTCTTCTTTGTCTTTCTTCTTATGCTTTTCTTCTTTATCTTTTTCTTTCTTTTTATTATTTTAATTTTTATTCTTATTCTTATTATTATTATTATTATTATTATTATTATTATTATTATCATGATCATAATGATTTTTACTATCAATAGTCATTATTACAATTTTCTTTGTTTTTTTTATATTTATCATAACCATTTGATTATTTTATTTCCCTTTTTTGTTCATTATCCTCCTCTTCTTCTTCCTTTTCTTATTCTTATTCTTATTATTCTATTATTATTATTATTATTATTATTATTATTATTATTATTATTATTATTATTATTATTATTATTATTATTATTATTACTATTATTATTATTATCATTATTCATATTATTATTAATATTATATTATCATTGTTATTGTTGTTGTTATTACTTTTGTCTCTCCTTTTTTCTGTCTTTTCTAGTTCCCATTATAACCATATATTTTTCGTATCGTTCCCTGCTCCTCCCTCTTGAAGTTAATGTCATTACCATATCACAGCCGCCATTAGCACGCCCTGTCACCGTCACCACGGCCGCACCACCGGCGTGTTCAGGCTGCCGCTGCCGCTGTAGTGCTGCAGTGGCCGCGGCCTCTCGAGACGCCTCCCCCACCCTGGCTGTTGCTAACATCTCGCCTCATAACAAAGCTTTTATGTGGCGATAAAAGTCACTTTATGCCGCGGGTACGGGCGGGTTATGAGTTTTTTCTCTTATTGTGGGTTGTCGTAAATTCTAGGAGGCGCCCCGCCTCCTAACTCTCGACCCTCATTATAAGTCTCAAAGACCGATTTTTGTCGGCGGCAGTCTGGCAAGGCCTAGAAAGGGTTAATGTGGGTTTCTTCTAACCTTAAAAAGCTATTAAGAGCGCCCTCTCACCCATATATTTTTTTCCCATATGCTTTCACCGTAAAAAAGCTCCTTATCAATCAAGATTCTTTTCATTAATTAATATTTGCACCAACATAAGGTACACGATACTTATGCTCTACTCAACCCCCCCACACCCGCCTCACACAACCACCATCACTACCATTTACCTCTTCAAGTCACTATTCAATGTTCATGTCTTACACTCATAGAGTACGATAAGGAGGATAAACGACTCAAAAATTTGGATCATTGTCTTTATGTGGAGGTATCGTCAACACCATATGCTCAAGCTAAGTCAATCCATCAATATCAGCTTAGTTCACATAACCACACTCAATACTTTTCTTACGATGCAAAAAAAACGGACTAAGAATAAAACAAAATAGTATGAGGCCTGCAACACGCTGCTCCATATAAAAAGAGACACAGGAAGATGCCTAAGCACAATGGCACGATTTCTAGTAAATACTGACATCCACTCCGTATCATGATCACCTAAATTACTCATTCTATCACTCAACCATTAACAAAAACTAATATCATCACCATAAATATCGCCATCCTTACCACCACCACACCACTCTAAATCACCATCATCACCAACATCGCCATCTGCAGCCATTATACATAATCACCAACAAGCCCAACCCTCGCAAGCCCAGTGCCACTATCATCAACTTTACAACCTATGAATATTCCATCACCAATCACCACATAATAATTACCATTTGTATAACTCATAACCTCCCAGCATCAACATTATCATAAATTACACCAACCAACCGCCACCACCACTACCATCACAGCCGCCACTCCTCACCAGTCTGTATAAAATAACCACCATTCCTGCCACCATTCCTACGACGATTACAACCACCATTACCGCCACCATCCCCACGACCATTCCTGCCACCATTCCTACGACGATTACAACCACCATTACCGCCACCATCCCCACGACCATTCCCGCCACCATTTTCACCACCATTCCCAACATTTCCACTACCATTCCAACCACTATTCCCACCACCATTTCCACTACCGCCATTCTCATCACCATTCCTACTAATATTCCCATCACCATTCCCATTACTACTTCCACCACCATTACCACCACCATTATCATCACCATTCCCACCTCTATTCCCAGCACCATTCCCATTACCACTACCATTCCTACCACCATTTCTACCACCATTACCATCACCATTACAACCACCATTACCATTCCTGCCAGCATTTCTACCACTATTCCCACAACCATTCCTACCATTACCACTACCATTCCAACCACTATTCACACCACAATTCCTACCACCGTCCCTACCACATTCCCAGCACCATTCCCACCACCATTCTCGCCACCATTCCTACCACAATTCCACCACTCTCGCTGACCTTACTCGAATATTATTGTCCTCAGATGCTGTAATCAGGAAAATTAATGTTCCTATTAATTCCAGGTAACCAATCCGTACTTATAATGACGGTCAGCCACATTACCATTACGCGAGCAAAACCACTTTATTTTATTTATTTATTTATGAGAGTAATAATATTCTAACGCGTAAATCCCCCCCGAGTGTTAGTCATTATTGTAGACCACACGAGTAATACCCATCAACCTCAACACTTATATTCAGAATCTTTCATTTATCATTTATGACTACAAACTGTGAAACGGGGAAGGTAAAATTTTTAGTCAGTGTTTCCTCTCTCTCTCTCTCTCTCTCTCTCTCTCTCTCTCTCTCTCTCTCTCTCTCTCTCTCTCTCTCTCTCTCTCTCTCTCTCTCTCTCTCTCTCTCTCTCTCTCTCTCTCTCTCTCTCTCTACCTTTCTCTCTCTCCCTTTCTCTCTCTACCTTCCTCTCTCTACCTTTCTCTTTCTACCTTTCTCTTTCTACCTTTCTCTCTCTCTCTCTCTCTCTCTCTCTCTCTCTCTCTCTCTCTCTCTCTCTCTCTCTCTCTCTCTCTCTCTCTCTCTCTCTCTCTCTCTCTCTCTCTCTCTCTCTCTCTCTCTCTCTCTCTCTCTCTCTCTCTCTCTCTCTCTCTCTCTCTCTCTCTCTCTCTCTCTCTCTCTCTCTCTCTCTCTCTCTCTCTCACCCCCTCGCTCTACTTAAGGCTATGCAATTATCGCCCTACCTCTGACCTTCTCTTAACAACAACCCATGATCGCCCTTCCTTGACCCGACCCTCTCGAGGCCGGGACGCACTTGGCAATATTAACAGTTATTGGGACCCTCGCTAGTTGGACTGGGGACGGGGCGGAAAAGAAAACCAGGGAGAGGGAAGAGCTGAAATGCAAACCTGGTTAATGTAGAGTTGCCGGGGATCAGTTTTGTAATTTTTTGTTGTTGTTTGTTTTGAGACTTTTGCGTGTGAGGAAGTGGAATCTAACGGTGTGTGTGTGTGTGGGGGGAGGGGGATGTAGGTGTGTGTGTGAGGGGGGGAGGGTGTGTGTGTGTGTGTGCGTGTATACGGTGGTAAGGTTTGGAATTTCCACGTTCTGGCGCTAAACAGGCAAGACGGACGGCATTAATCATATATATCGGTGTTAATTTAATCGGCAAAATTATGTTACACTTCCGTATTCTAAGAAATTAAACATCCAATCAAGTCCATTTAATCTTCTCAAAACACACCTGACGCCCTTCACCACGCCTCGACACCTACGCTTCCTATGACAAACTATTCGACCTCTCAGTGCACGCAAAATACCCGGTGAGTCAATATGAAACTTTATCCCAAGAAGATGACGAGGAAAAGAGGTACATCAGACAACCCTCGTTCATCTATCCAACGACACAGCTGGTTCATCTTCTGCTACACATACCATCTCTCACTTTCTCTCTCTCTCTCTCTCTCTCTCTCTCTCTCTCCCTCTCACTCTGACTCTCTCTCTCTCTCTCTCTCTCTCTCTCTCTCTCTCTCTCCCTCTCTCTCTCTCTCTCTCTCTCTCTCTCTCTCTCTCTCTCTCTCTCTCTCTCTCTCTCTCTCTCTCTCTCTCTCTCTCTCTCTCTCTCTCTCTCTCTCTCTCTCTCTCTCTCTCTGTCTGGAAATTCAAGAACTCTCCAAAATCATGCTGAGAGAGAGAGAGAGAGAGAGAGAGAGAGAGAGAGAGAGAGAGAGAGAGAGAGAGAGAGAGAGAGAGAGAGAGAGAGAGAGAGAGAGAGAGAGAGAGAGAGACACACACACACACACACACACACACACACACACACACACACACACACACACACACACACTCGCGTTCTCGCTCTCTCGATTAACTACTGCAAAACACGATGACATAACAAAAAAGAATGCGTCAACAATGAAGGTGAAATGTGAAACAAATTGCATAATGGAAAAGTCTCTGCTATCCTTTTACGTGAAAATTCGGGGACAATTTTTCTTCCCTCGGCGATGACATTAACACGGACGCAGAGGGACGCAGCTTCAGTAGAATAACACGATTTTCTCTCTAATGGGAGGGAAATTGGATCTAATAGAGTGGAAGAAGAGAACCACTCCCCCGACCCTTCCCTCCGCCCTGATAACGGAGCAACGACCGGGAGACGGAAGGAATGGAATGGCGTGGAAGGGAAATATCCACTTTTACTACTCCAGGGGGATGGTAAGTTCACGGCGCGCACAGAGGTTTAGGAGAGTGTTGTTTCCCTGCTTGTCACAAAGTTCTCTTTAAAAGTTAGTAAAATGATCCGCGGCGTTGAGCCACAGTAAGTTTGTGAGCAGAGCGTGTGTACTGTTTTCTTCCCCTTCATGGTCCCTTAAGAAATCACCTGTTGGATGTAAGAAAATTAAAAACTGTGCCGCTATAAGAAACCTTAATAATTATAAATAAATGTGCATAATGGATAGATAGATTAATATATAGATAGATATTAGAAAGATAGAGAGATAGATAGATAGATAGGTAGATAATGGTATGGAATCCTGGCGAACTTTTCCTTCTTGTTGAGGTGATTCCAGGAGGAACATGAATTCCAATTCCCTAATACTGCACACCAATGACCCAATTGCTTGACAATCGCAAAAAACAAGTTCGTGTTGCTGAGATTAATGAGTCCAAACACAGTACGTTGCAAACACCATTACCCAAACTATCGCCCTCTTTACTCATCTTCAGTGAAAACATTGAAATGAGAACCGCCAATAAAGGCAGCAGTAAACATCAACACCTGTGAACAGACGTTGCTATATAAAATCGTTTCTATGCCGCTGCCTCTTCGTGGCCGCGCAGCCTCGGTAGGTCGACACGCGTCCCCACGTGGCACGAAACGTATTCTATTAGAAAGAGACAATCGTGATGAAAGCGTCAAATTGCCAATGGCTTCCAGGATGCTGTCATGTCCCCATCAACACTATTCATAATCACTGTTTCGATGATTCCCTATCGTATAGTTATTTGCTCACCTAGAATAATTACATTATAAATACGGGTTAATCAAGTCTTCTTTCACCCAACCCATTCTTTTGCGCAAGATAAAATAAAGAAATAAATACGTCAAAAGTAGTTCAGGCGAAGCAAGTTTTACTCATGTGCGTCAGCGATTCCATTCCATAATGACCCCGACTTTCCAGGTAACCAGCACATTGTAGATACACGTGGATATTTACCCGCTGAATTACACTTCATCGGTCCATTAGTGTAAGAGCTGCCAGCCCGAATTCAATTCCCACTGAAAGAGTTTCTTTTCTTTACTTTTTATGTGTGTATAAACCCGCGAGACTTTCCTTGTCTATGACAATACCCAGAACGGAAGGAGGAGCCACGGCGCGGCGAAGCAGTCTGAGAAATGTAAGGGAGAGCACACCCCCAGATGGACGACATGCAGACAGCCTGCGCCTGAGGCCACCGCTGCCCCGGCCCCTCACCGGCCACGTCCTCCTGAGCACGCTGCTGCCCTATCCGACCGTTCGTGGGTCTCGGCAGACACACGAGAGCCGAAAGGCGATGTCGATTGCAAGAGATTTTGATGTTTATATGTAAACACGCTGGTAGAGAAAAATATAAATCCATATAATTATGCACACACACACACACACACACACACACACACACACACACACACACACACACACACACACATACACTATAGTGATTCAATTATATATTAGAGATTCTGAAATCCGGAGCGAGTCATTCCATATTAACGTTCATACCTGCCAACAAATTAGTGGCGTTACAATATTTACGATAATAAGTGCCGGAAGTGCAATTTAACTTCCCGCTTTTAAAATTTTAACGAGGCTTGTGGCTGTGTGCCTCGGAGGCTCTCATTTTCTTTTCACTGCTCACTAACCGGCTGCGGCCGCTCATAATGGCCACTCGCGGGGCATCAAGAAACAGGAAGGCACGCGCGCCCGCACGCCCACACGCCCGCACGGTCCACACTGCCAAAGGAAAAATTCCCCAACCTCTATTCCCTCGTGCTGGCCATCAAGTTGTTCATAAACGTAAAATGGACGTTTTTGTCTCGCAAAATTATTTAAAATAAGTGGACGAAAGAAAATCAAGGATTAAAAGAAGACACTTTTAAACTTGCAACGATTATGTCGTGTCAGCTGTGAATTCATAACATGCATTGTTGTGAAATGCTCTGCACAAATCGATAAGAAATGGAAACCTTTCATATAAACAAATTAAGAGAAATATGCTGTAAGGTAGATTAGTCAGCTTCACAAACATGTACACGCTCACAATGATTACTGAAAAACTTTTAAAATCAAAATCCGAAAACTGCTCCACCCTTTCGTGCTCTACCGAACCGCAACCGGAAAACAACGAAACGGCTCTAGGTGACCTTTCGGCAGGAACTGATCACGGCCCCAGCTCCGCCTCGTGCCCAGGATCCATTCCGCCACCACTCCCATGAGGGCGTCCATACTGAGTGAATGTGATGTTTGTAAAGGAACAGGAAATAATTACAAATAGTAAGAAAAGAAATCCATAAATAAGTCAATAACTAAAGAAATAACATTACATATTGCTACATACACATGATTAAGTAAGAGAATTTCATAGACCATGTTAGTGAGTGGCTGTGTTCGCTGATAAAAGCATCTTCAAGCAGGAGGGTCTCAGAGAACACGACTTTAGGGGACAGATGTACGTCAAACAGAACAGGTACTATGATAAAATGATGACAGGTAAATAGAAAAAATAGTCACCTGAAATACAGATAGGGATGGAAAGTGTACAACCTTCATATCTACAGTTCATACGTTAACATTTTTGGACTTTTATTCACTTTAGTTATCTTCAAAACAATAAAAATTTGAACTGTCCGCATTGCATAATTTTTCTGATATGTGGCAACTATTATTATTTAAATTTTATTGCTCTATGGGAGTAATAACACTTAGTATTTACCCAATGAAAAAATATTGTGTCAGAAGAAACTGGAACGGATATATATTAAATTTACGTGCAAGCTAAATCCTCGTGGACTGGAGTTGGGTTTTCAAATTACATCACATTCGGATTAAGCAATACCTCGAGAATCCTAAACAGCCTAAAGGATTACACAGATGGAAAGAGAAGAATATTCCTCGGTGAAGGGAGAGCGAGGAAGGGTGGTGCGCGCGGGAGACAGAGAAGGGACGGCCGAGGCAGGAAGGAGGATTATGCCCGCGGTAAAGAATGGCTGACGATCAAATTCCCAATAACAGAATTGTATGAATGTGTGCAGTGAACAACAAACTGACTAACAAACCTCCATACTGACTTTCCCTCTCTTTCTCTTTCTCTCTCTCTCTACATATCTATATCTATCTATCTATTCACCTGTTTACCTACCTGTCTATCCACCTTCATATCTAACTTCCTTCATATCTATCTATCTATCTATGTTTCTATCTACCTATCCATTTGTGTAATCTTCTTTGCATACATCGAGCTATCTATCTATCTTCATCTATCTCCATCTATGTATCTCTCTCTCTCTCTCTCTCTCTCTCTCTCTCTCTCTCTCTCTCTCTCTCTCTCTCTCTCTCTCTCTCTCTCTCTCTCTCTCTCTCTCTCTCTCTCTCTCTCTCTCTCTCTCTCTCTCTCTCTCTCTCTCTCTCTCGTTGATCTCCATGAAGACACTTGCACGCTGCGTTGCCTGGAGAGGAGAAAAAAAAGAGGAGCTGCAAAACGTTGTGACGAATGCGTCCGTTCTCGTCCATTAACGCGATGAATAAAATTTGGGGTAGAATGGAAGAGCCTCTGCGACAGGGTAAGGCTGGTAGGTAGGTAGGTAGGTAGGTATAGGAGGAGGAAGAGGAGGAGGAATAAGACTAAGAACGAGGACGGGGAGGAGGAGGGGAAAGGGGAGGAGGAGAAGAACGATGGCTAAGAGGAGGAGGAAAACGAAGAGAAGGAGAAGGAGGCAAAACAAAGACTATTGGTATATATCGCGGCTGCCTGCTGTGGTGAATAAATAGGTTCCTCAGGTGCTTCAGTGAGCCGCAGAATATATCATTGCCTTGAATACGTACGGGAACGTTCAGCTCACTCCGGTCACAACTCAATAATGGTTAATACAATATTCAAAAGAGTTAATCGTTTCCTTATTCACTACCTCTGCATGAAGACTGTTTCAAGCTGGACAACTCGGTTCGGGGGAAACGTTCAGCCAATGTGTCTAGAACATCACTTCGTTTTAATCAGTATACCGTTATTTCTACTTGTTTGATTAGCTTGGAGCACAAAACATTGAATGGACGATGTGACTGAATATATCTGAATGAGTCACTCACCATTTCAGTGAATCTACTGTACTTGTGCTACGCATTCATGAAACACCTTTAATGTTGGACATCTCCTCCTCCTCATCCTCATCCTCCCCCTCGTTATCACAATATTTTTTTTGTAGGACTGCATTCTGTCGAATAGGTTTCATTGAGTCTATTGCTGAATAAAAACTTTCTGCTTTGTTGGTGCTTCAATGCGCTGCTATTTCCACAGCCGCCTGACGATAACCGACGAGGAAAAGCATTAAAGCAATTGAACGTAATGGCCGCTATTTAACACGTAAAACAAAAACTGCATTCCCAGGAAATTAATAACGCAAATAGACAATTTTAGCACCACAGATATTTTTGTTAGCTCCAATAACCTAATGCTTTTCGCAAGCATACAAGTGTGCAATATATAAAATCATAATGAACGTTATAAATACTGACTAAAACCATACACGAATTTAAATTATCCATTTCAAATACATTCTTTTTTATTCCATATTTGATTTTGCCATCCTCCGTACCCACTTCTGCTTGTAAGAATCCCCTGTTACCCACGAACAGCTTCTAGTGCCTGGCGACACGAGCGATCTCTTCCAAAGTTCCGAGTAAAATCTTTCATTTCAATTTATCCGTCCAGTTCACAACGGTCGTGAATGTATTAAAACTAGTTACTAAACTTGCGTTTTATTTTTATTTTTACAACCATATAGAATTAGTGTTGTTTAAGGTTACGCTTGCTATTCTTCTATCTCACATTTAACTACATATCAATTTCTTATTATTGAAACCTTGTCTGTTTTTGTTAGCTTCAAGGAACCACTCACTCGCTCACTTCGTGTTTGTGTTTTCCCTTTTGGGCCTGAATGACAGCAGCGCAGCCCTTCCCGCCTCACGTCCCAATCCTCTGCCCGCTGAAAGGGAACACCGTCCCCACATGCCGCTGCTGCAGACTTGGGCCTTTTAAAAACAATAAAGCATTTATATGAAGTAACTTTACACTGCATGTTATCGTTCCCATCCATCAAACGTTTCCACGGTGTCTGCCGACCTTCCCCTTGGGCCGCCTAGGGCTCTCGATTCTCAATCTATTTTATTTTTTAGGCTGGGAAGGAAAATTGCATTTTCCTGTGAACAAATTATATTTTTGTTTAAAGTGTTAAATGTAATTGTTCACTTCTGACGGAAACAAAAAAGGTGTTGGCAACTACTGTGGAACATGTCATAGGAAACGTCTCTCTCTCTCTCTCTCTCTCTCTCTCTCTCTCTCTCTCTCTCTCTCTCTCTCTTCTCTCTCTCTCTCTCACTTAACACACACACACACACACACACACACACACACACACACACACACTCTCTCTCACGGGACACCTGCGTCCATCATTAGCTCCTCGCACGCCTAAATCCTCTGCTATGTAAATGCCGTCTGGAAAGGAGCGTTGGCGTGGCTCGGCGGAGAGTATTAAGGAGGCACCTGGCCCAAACAAGTGGCTTCCCCTCGTTAGCTGGGTATTGATGCGCCGGTTGGTAATGGGAGGAGCGTCTCTGCTGCCCCCTCAGTTATGTTATTCTCTCGCAACTACGCCCTTCACTTCTGAGGATAGATGATGGGGCAAGAAGGAGGGCGGGCAAGCAGAGTAAGGGTTGGGCGGAAGGTGCTACTACACACGACCCCGGTGAGAATGTTAATGACTTTCATCGGAAAATTGATGTATGTGGTGTTGCGTGTGTGTGTGTGTGTATGTGTGTGTGTGTGTTTGAGATAACGAAAATGTATAACAGGTAAGAACAGTATAAACAAACAATCAAACAAAAACTAAGAGGAAAAGAAAGAAAAAAAATAATACGCAAGGAAAAACTGATATCAAATGAAACGACGCGACTGAGATATGATGAATGTAAGCAAGGCAAACGTAAGCAAACAAACAATAAATTTCAAATGTAAAATATATGAAGTTCAAAACAACAATTCACTGCATAATGAACACATAATTATATTTACAGTGCCTAAGCGAGACCGTGTGATAAACGAAAATACTATCAATTTAATAATAATTGCGACGCTCAAAGTAAAAGAAGCAATGATAAAAATAACAAAAATAATAGCAACAACAATAACATCAACATTATCAACAACAACAACAATAACTATAATGGTGACAAAAGTAATATTAACATCAACAACATCAACAACAACAACAACAACAACACACCATTGTCGTCTCTCCAATACTAGCAGCATAAGAACGCAAAAAAGACCGATTTCAGTGTCAGTTTTCACTTTCCCAAACGTGGCATTTCTCGATGCAACAATTATTCTCATTGGCCTGAAGCGCCGCCCTTGCTGAAGAATTCCGCTGCTAACGGGAAGTATATTAACTCAATTTGGTGCAGAAATCGGTGCTCCGTCCAGTGAAAATAGAAATAAAGAATGTATCCCTTGATTACATACAAGATTTTACCAAATGTAGCTCCGTTTCCGTACAAGTGGTAACGCTTTCCTTTTTATATCTAACAGAACTTTCCCACCAACACCATGTTTATCATTGCCTTCAACTGGCGATACGGCAATATGATCACATTTTAATTCCAAATCTATTTGACTATGATGTTTGCCATAAAACTTACTAAAAGAGGTTTCTTCCACCATCCTCAGGACCCCCCGACCCCCCCAAGAACTGCTCCATCGCCAACCGCACCACCGACACCATCTGGGTGGACTGTATAGCAGGATTCGACGGCGGACTCCCGCAGACTTTCTTCATGGAGGTGAGGCGGTGGGCGGAGCGGGAGGGGGGGTGGATTGTGTTGCGAATGGTGGGAGATATTGTTCTCCGTTCGCTACTGGCTCCTAGAAGCATTGCTTGAAACTTCTGGACCTTTTTAACAGCGAGGCAGCCAGTACTTACAATGCTGGCTTATGGCACTTATAGGATGATTGCACCTGTCTAACAGCGCCCTCCTAGATTATTGCAGCACGCAGGACTCTACACAAAGTGGAAGTGTTGCTCCGAGAATATATATATATATATATATATATATATATATATATATATATATATATATATATATATATATATATATATATATATATATATATATATATATATATATATATATATATATATAAACACACACACACACACACACACACACACACACACACACACACACACACACACACACACACACATCATAAAAGCAGGAGAGGAAATACTCAAGCAGCTGGGCCGCCCCTCGCTGCTGCCGCCTTCAGCGGAGCAACTCCCTCTCGGAAGTCGTGCCTTGCGGCGCTTCACAATAAACCAACAATAAGAGGGCGGGTGTTATATAGTCCAGGTGGTCCGACACGCAGCGCCTTAATGAAACTCCTTTAATTAAATCTAACACAACTGGAAGAGGAAGAACAGAGGACACACGCACTAATCCACTTATATTCGCGAGGCTGCTCCACCTCGCTGGCTCATGGCATCAAGTTCTTCGCTACTTTCATTAAGAGACGCAGCATTACCTGGCGAGTCACAGGTGAGCGCCTCCCAACTTTCATTCATTTTCCTGATGGTCTCGGATAATGGCCGAACCTCAGGGGATATCGAAGAGGCTCTAAAAATTTTGCGCTGCTCACAAAAGGGTCGAGGAAAAGCAGAGGAAAGAGGGGAAGCTGAGGAAGCAGTGCGGGCAAGGAGACAAAAGGAGCCTGGGAGAAGTGAGCGGTGTGGGCGAGGCATGTGGAAAGGTTTAGAACTTTAGATGAATCAGTTCGTTCACCTGAACAGGAAAACCTTAGCATAAAGGTAAACAGAACCAAGCCATTCACGCGAGAACTCTAAAGCGACTCAGAGTATTTCCCATCAAGCGAATAACAAATCAAAGTATCAATCATGACATTCTGATTCACGGACACTACCTTCATGGCTCCAAATGGAATTTAATATTAAACGAAAGCAATTCAACGTGCGTACTTAACGCATTCAATCAAATGCACAATGCTTTGAGGCGCGACAAACACGGGGTAATCAATACACATAAACGTCCATTGCTAATATTTATGATATGAACTAAAATATAACCATTTCACGCTGAAACACCGCGTGGAGGCTCACGGCATGAATCACAGCGTGCAGTAATGAAGGTGTTTGTCGCCCCGCTCCCCTCCGCCAGGTGTACGACTCCACCACCGGGGCGCTGCACAGCAACATCTCCTCCTCGGAGCCGGCGTTCCAGGTGACGGCGCTGCGGCCCGGCCTGTCCTTCCTCATGGTGACCTACGCCGCCAACGCCAAGGGCAGGAGTGACGTGGCACAGCTGGAGACGTTCATGCTGAAGGTGGCTGAAAAGCGAACAGGTAAGGAGAGGGCACGGCGCCCGCTGCTCATTTTCCCTACCTTTGTATTAATTTGGTTCGTCATATACTTGTGTATTTTGAGACAATGTGCTTACAAACAACAGAGTTCCGTAAATGAATCTTGAGAAAAATGCAATAAGATTTAGTTCAGACATGTGCCTGCCAAACCAACAAGCCATCTTCATCACCATCGTTATCATTCGTGTCATTACATACGTCACACCTTCATTTCAGTACATGCCTTTGAACGTTTCATTCATAAAATTATATTTGCTAAATTGAACGCATTTCAAACTACACAAACATGCAGCAGCACTAAAACACATCACTAGTAACTTCAAACCTATTAAGTCTTTTTCCAAAGTTGCAAGACCTTTGCCCCCCCCACCCCCACTCCCTCCCTGACAAAAACACCAAAAGGAGCAGAAATTTCGTAGAACACATCCCCGGAAACTCTCACTCACAACCATCCTCCTCCTCCTCCTCCTCCTCCTCCTCCTCCTCCTCCTCCAAGTCTTAAACAATACGCCAAGCCCCGACTCGCCTCGCCCTGCCTCGCCTTTCCTCGCCTCACCCTTCACCTCCAACCCCCCAAAAGCCTTCATCCAACCCAACCCTGGCAGCGTCCAATCTATAGTCACGCCGAACACTCCGTCACCCTTCCCTCTCCAAGGACCGCCGGCGCTTTTCGAGTTCACACCTGTCCTAGGCATCCTGATCGGCGTCGTGCTCGCCTTCGTCCTCTCGGCGCTGGTCGTGATGGTCGTGATGAAAATGCGCAAAAGGACCCCTAGAGGCGATTGCAGCGCGCCCAACGACGAGCTCAAGGGGGACCTGGAGAACAAACCCTTGAACGTGGGGATGCTGACGGCGCGGGCGAAGGAGGGCACGAGCGGGGCCGAAGCGGAAGACAACGACCCTGACATCATTCCACATAAGACCGGTGCGTAGAGGTGTGTCTGTGGTGTGTCCGTGTGTTAAGATGAGACCGCATGTAGTTTTGTGCATCAGTGTGTGTGTGTGTATGTGTGTCCGTCAGCCCCTGCATGAATAATGAGAGTGTCAGCCTGTGTGCGTATGTGTATGTCAGTTGGTGTGAGTGTGTGTATTTGTGTGTCAGTCTGAGTGCGTATTACTGTGATTATGCGTCATTCTGTGTGTTTGTGTAGCGGGGGAGGGAGGGAGATGGGGGGGGGGCCTGTGTGTGTGTGTGTGTGTGTGTGTGTGTATAATTAGGTGCCTCATAGGTCCTGAATAAAACCCAAGAAACAGAAAAGTCATTTAACGGAATCTTTCAATTACTACAAGAACACTACAAATTCAACTCTTAGGAAAACTTTAAGATTTTCGTGGCTTTGACAACATAATGAAGCAACGAAACCTCCTACCATGCATCAAACAGAAAACGGCACTGTAAATTCAACTCTTGGGAAAATTCCACAACGCTTTCATAACAAACAAAAACTAAAACACAGAACTAACCATGGAGAGTAACAGGGTCTTTTTTACCCTTGCCCCCTGCAGAAGTACTGACCTACCACCCCGGCTACGACAGTATAGACAGAGGGGGCCACGGGGGCGCTGGCACGGGGGAGGGGCCGCCCAACGTTCGCACTCTGCCCCGAACGGTGAGTTAAGGCACTGTCTCTGTCCCTCTCTCATTCTGACACGACTTCATCTCAACTCGCTCCATCTCAGCCCACCTCACCACTCCTTGTGTTTTGGAGACACTACTTTATTTCCTCCCTTTTTTGTGCTTTTTGTCGTAGCGTTCAATTCCGTGTTTCTGTGTCTCTTTCGTTTTAATAATTCAGGTGTTATGTTCTCTTCTCCGTGACTGTGATTTTCAAATGTCTCTATAAATGCATTGCACACACTCTCTCTCTTCTTTCATAACAATTAGCTTTTCATTTGTATATTTTTCTTTTCCGTTGTTATAATTCGTCTCCTTCTAACTGCATTGTTTCACGGCTTCATTTCGCGTTTGTTTCAGAATCACTCTATACAATTATTTACAGCCACTTTTCTAAATAAAACAATAATTTCAAATGCATTTCCCTAGTAGTTTGCTATACACTTTATGCTTCCATACACATAAGATTGCATAAAAAGCACACCAATATGAGCACACACAACATATCAATATAAACAAACATGCACAAACTCAGGCATACACACACACACATACACACACACACACACACACACACACACACACACACACGCATATCGCTTAATGTGTAGATACATTTTCGCCACTGTCCTGTACATGAAGCCCTCAAGCCCTCGTCCCGGCATTTACACTAAAAAATGTTATGTACCAAAACACAAAAACTACACACTCTTAAGACGACTGTATACCCTGTACACACACACACACACACACACACACACACACACACACACACACACACACACACCGCTCCGGTAGCTCAATCGGTTAGAGCGCCGCGCTGCAAGGCTTCACAGGCAAACAGGCGGCGGTTCGAGCCCCGCTCAGGCCGGATTCTTCCCGTTGACTAGGAGTGCTTACTGTCCCCACTTGAGCAAGGGGGATGGGGTGTGTGGTGTGTGAGGTTCTGGCAGTACCCAGAGATCGACAATAATGAGCACTTGCTCACGTTGTGAGAGTACCTGCTGGCGAAAGCGAGTCCAACTCGTGATCAGGCCGTGGTGAATTACACACACACACACACACACACACACACACACACACACTCACGCACGCACACACGCGCGCACACACACACACACACACACACACACACACACACACACACACACACGCGCGCGCACACACACACACACACACACACACACACACACACACACACACACACACACGCGCGCACACACACACACACACACACACACACACACACACACACACACACACACACACACACACACACACACACACACACACACACACACACACACACTTTAATCGGAAGTGTTAGGTAACTACTAGAAACAGACATTTTGAATGTCCAAAGATACTTTATCATTTTGTCATGAATTACTTCCAAACTATACATTTATATATGATCATTCAATCGCAGAACCTGTTTCAGCTTGGGTAAAGTTATATTTGGCTAAACATGACACGGGCGTGGCTGAGTATCAATAACGGCCCAAGTTAAAAAATAACACTTGAGCAATGTTTGGACACCGTGTAACGATCAACCATAAATGACGATATGAAGTAAAAAGTACAATAGTGAATTTTAAAGACCTTCAGATCAAACAAACCACGCAGGAAAGGTGCACGGTCCAGGTCGAGCCAAAAAAACAAATAGAGCGAACAAACACATTGTAGTTCCTAAGTAGCTGAAACACTCATCCAAATATGCATAACAGGTTTTGATAACTATAAATTCATTCTGCCGCAGCCACCCCAGCAATCGTCATTTTACTCATCAGGTTAGTCCACTTTTGGCATGACCCTCCCTTTCCCCGCATGGGACATGCTGCCAATCTCCGTATGAGTTAGAGCTTAGTAAGAGTTTCCTCACAACATGCATGGGACAAATGCCGTTAATCGAAGAAACTAAGTGCCTTCTAATGCCTCAACAGTGTACAAACAATTCCTTCTGCCATACATGGAAAACAATTTTACTCAGGTTTCTGGCCAGACACTCCCGCCTGATCTCTTGCCCTCCCAAATCCATCTTCTGAAGTCTGGTATGTGCATGTGGAGCTACTCAGCTGTCCCATGTGTGTAAGCATGAATGCATGTATGTATATAAGTATGTAAGTAAGCATACATATATGTAGATTTACAAATATGTGTGCATATACACATACATTAATACATACAGACATATATATATATATATATATATATATATATATATATATATATATATATATATATATATATATATATATATATATATATATATATATATATATATGCACATGATCGTTTGACTTTACTTTCACAAAAAAAATTTCAGCAGCTAAACAACTTTGCGTTCATGCCATTTTTTTCTGATGGAATGCTTTTTCATTATTAGCTTGATCAGGAAATTACTAATCCCAGCTTCCTATTAAGCAAAATCCTTGATAACAAATACAACTGAACATGGACAGCTTTCAGTGTCACAGTTCTGAATACACATGTAATACTGCCGTGGCTCCTGTGTAATTCCCTTCCTGTTACCTACTACAGCATAACCAGTCCACTCTCGGAGGCCCTACACTAACCTATGTGGAGCTGCCGTTACCCAGAGACGCCCAGCCAGGTTACCAGGTCAGTGCCACTGACCTCTGTCTCTTCGCCGCCAAGAGGAGGAGTGTTTACCTTGGTGCCACCAACAGTAGGCCCTCCTCACCCTCAGGCGCCACCACAAACGTTGACCCTGCTACTGTACAGTCCACCTCCCCCTCCTCTTCCATCATCCCCGCTTCCCGGAGCACTCCAGCCGGCAGTGCGGGTCTGCCTCTGGTCCATGCGAGCATGGACCATGACACCTACACCTTGTTGATTCCTGTGCAAGGAAACAAACTTCCCGTCACGCCGTCAAGCTTGCTGAGCGCGGCGAACCCCAGGAGCTCATCATCTGCCGTCTCCATCCCACCTTCCACTCAGGCGGGCGAGAGGCAAGATGTCTTATTGCCTCGAACTCTCCCGAAGCCACAGATGACCTCGATGTCCCGGCCCAGGAGCATGGCCAGCATCCCTTCAGACCTAAGGACGCCAGCGTCAACTACTAACATCTATGCCACAACGGAGCGTCGCAGGAACGCCAACAAACACAACACTCTAGCCAAGTCCATCAATCGTCGGAGCTTACAATCACCAACGGAACTCATGGACAGCAGAATAACGTCACGAACGTCACTGCTTGCGCCCCAGACCCACGTG
>NC_066539.1:16287351-16302351 GCF_024679095.1 Eriocheir sinensis | reverse complement strand
GAAAAAATAAAATATTGTATAAGAAAATAGATGCTCTCTCTCTCTCTCTCTCTCTCTCTCTCTCTCTCTCTCTCAATATCTATGAGCCCAACAATATACAATTATTTTCCTTGTTTCTTTTTATCAGTATCCGAATTGGAAAAATGATGTCCTGTTTGCTGATTTGTTTATAGAAAAAGAAGATTTTGTTAGTAATGTACGGTGGGCTGGAAGTTACTCTAAGGGACTGAAACCATAATAAAAAACAGTCTGTCGCGTAATCCGATCAGTACGCCACAAAACCTATTACTGCACACACACACACACACACACACACACACACACACACACACACACACACACACACACACCGCGAACGCAAAAACACACCTACACACACGCCAAGACCATCATATGAGCCATTTGTTATTCACACACCAACCACTGAGCCGCACATTACAGTCACCTCCACGTGGCATTTAATCAGTAAGACCAACACAGAGTTATACACGCCACTTGCTAAGCTCTTAGTGTTGAGGCTATAGCAATAATTTGACCTTAATGTCTTCCAAAAACTTGTGATGGTTCACTAATTCAAAATTATGAGATTTTGAAATTATCAAGGTAAAGGAAATATAGTATTATCTTACCTATGTCTCCGTCATGAATTTTATCTCCAATCCAATCCAATCATTATTATAATCCTCAGACTTGTTAACTTTTTCCCTTCTCTTTCCTGCATAAAATGTACAACAGAAGCTTCTGATTTCTGGACTTGATCACACGTCTGTAAGAAGTTGACGCCCGCACAAGAGTGTTTAAATAAATCTCATTCAAGACGTGTGACAGACGTGCTCCTTCATATTTCTGATATTCCCCATATTTTGCCGTAAGATTGTAACTGGCGAGATGCAAGTGTTAGTTTGTCTCATTTCTAATTGATGCGTTTCTGATCAAACAGAAAATCCTTTTTGGACATATTTCTTCCTCAACAAGCTTTGCTTTGCTACTTCTTGATTTAGTTTATGCAAAACCATAATGGACGTGTCATTCATATTTCTAATTTACATGTTACATCATGTTTTACATACACAGTATATTACATATACAATACTTACATATATAATTTGTTTTACATTTTTATTTTTGGAAAACCAACTTCCTAGTTTCTTGTGCCAGTGAAAAGTTACTTATTATAGCTTCTGTTATGACACATCACTATAATTATCGCTACCGAAAGGGACAATAACCTGTCCCTACATACCTCACTAAAATCAAATCCAACATTCATGTGGGAGTTTTTAATATCTTAACCACCCCACGCGGTCCTTCCCATTTTCTGCTGCTAGTAGGCAAAACAAGACTTTCCCTATTTCTAGCTCCTAATAAAAAGAAGAAAAAAAACAGACTCCCCCGCTGCGTCTCCCTCCCCCCCGTAAAGCAAGCGACACTGGCAGCGCCGCCGGGTCGGGGCGGAGAGGCAGCGCGGCCCGGGGCACCCTCGCGTCATTATCATAATCGGGCCGGAGAGAATGGAGGGTGAGGAGCATCTAAATCTTCAGGCCGTGGGGAACAAACTAAAGGAATATAATTAAAAGATTAGCGGAGAAATGTGCGTGGAAAAATAAATGAATTAGTACGTGGCGTGGATTTGTATTTTCGTCTCTGAAAATTCTTCATTCTTTCTTCTCGTTGCATTTTCTTTCCGCCGGCGGTGCCCGAATGCATGTGAGGCACCAAATTCTTTCCTGACGCACATTTTATTGCATTTTTACGCTCTCCTCGGACATTTGGTAGGGTAATACATCATGCATATGCGCGTGCAGGCCGGCATCAATATGTGAGCCAGCGAAAGGAGGGAGGGAGGGTTGACCGCTGGCCTCCAGGAGGGGACAGAAAAGTGCTGAAGAAGAGATGCCGGGTACGGAGCACAGGGCGAGGAACAGGAGACCAAAGCAAGCACATGGGGCCGTCCCGACACATTTGGAAATATCCAAGGGAAATCTACCACGAAAGCAATTTTGTATTGATTGTCAGAAGATTCCGTAAAAGGAGACCAGACTTTTCGGTGTCTCTGACGCTGGACATCTCCACCAAAGACTTATATCTACTATGCTTGTACAGAAAGCTCGATTTTTTTTTTTTTTTTTTTTTTTGGTGAACTTGTTATCAACTTAACCAATCAAGATCCACAGCAAACTCTTCTAGTCGTAGATATCTGAAACAAGATAAAAGATACTATAAAACTCGCAGCAGATCGTTCAAATAGCAAATGAAGAAGAAGAAAGTATCCAAGACAGGACACATGACTACACATGACCTCCCCGCCGCCGACTACAAGTCCTTGAATGCTGCACGTGTCCGGATACATATTTGATCCCGACACCCGGCCAGCCGTGTTGCTCACTTCAGCGTTCATGTGGCTTATGAGAGAACCAGTGACATTGATGCAGCGTCCGAATATTTATTCCGTTCCCCTTTTTTTCTCCACCACACGTTTCCATTTTTTGTATTTATTCTCAAATGAAAAGTTTCCATCATGGTAGTTGACACACACCGACGTGTCCCTATTTTGAAACACGTATCTGTCTTCAGAAGGGAGTACTTCATCGGTCACTGGGGTTCATCGGCGAGTGAGTGATATCAGCTGACATTTATGGCCTCGAGGCCCCCGGGACCCGCTTCTTAGCCCCTCCCATTCTCGAGCTTCTGACTTACTGCAGCTTTCCGGGACTCCAAATTGATCACCGCGGCCAAAGGATAACCAGAGATCATTAAGGAAGTTCAAGCGCCATTAACCAGTGTTTTGGGCGAATCTCTCTTCCCTCCAAGCCTCGATACAGCCCATGCACGGACTCCCGCGTACAAAGCTCCTCAGGGACATTAGGGCATCCGGTCGTAAAAGGATAACGAGTCAGTCTGGTCGTTACTGATCCGCCATGTGACTCTTTCCTCTATTAGACGGCGTCTGGCGTCGGCGGAGCGGCGAGAACCTGATTGGGTGGGCAAAAATAAACAACGAAGAAGCCAACAGAGTAAGAAGTTGGATCGATTGACAGAAATAAGTCAGAGGCTCCACGAACAGAAGCGAGCAATAAACGAATCAAACAGAAACAGAGAACACATGCACTCACAAATACAAAAAGAAAACGAACACGCCAACAAGTCTCACCAAAAAAAGGCAGCTAATCCCTATAAGCAACAAACAGTAAGGATACCACTGCCTAGTCAGGGTACAGAGCACGCTTGTCGGTATACAATAACAGTAATAAGGATCAAGGAGAAAACAGACTTACTTACACAGCGCTGCTCCGGAACGTTCGTCGGCTTGGCAAAAGCAGACACATAGCTAGGATTCTTTTCTTAATTTTACTTCATAGGTGACATTGATCTTGTAAAAAAAAAAACTAAGTACACAATAATAAGGAAAATGAAAATAGTAATATGAGCGTCTTAAGCAAAATAATGTAATAAATGTAATGTAATAAAAAAATAATGTGAAATAATAATGTGAAATAATTTAATAAATATAATGTAATAAAACATGTAGCAGTAACTAAAGCATTACCTGGCCACACTAAAACTCTTCACACATGATATCAGACCTCACTGACTCAGACGTAACAAAAAAAATCTAAGTACACAATTATAATGAAAAGGAAAAAAGCAATATAAGCGTCTTAAGCACACACTTAAGAGCTGGGACCCCACTAGTAACGCGCTTCCAATACATCACTGCTAGGTGCCCTTGAGCTGTCTCTTTTGTTGTAAAAAAAAATATTCATGCGAAAAAGATCAGAAGGAGCAGGCCGTTGCATATTCCTTTGCCTTATACGTAGTTTTTGTTTCACTAATATCTTCTTAGTCGACGTAAATACCGATCTTCGAAAAGGCTTAGCAGGAGATCTTATTAAAGACTTACAAGAAAAGGCGTCCATGAAAAGAGAGACGGCGGGAAAGGGTTAAGAAGCGGGGAAGAAAGGGAAGGGGCGGAAAACGAGGCTGAAAATAATCTTATAACCAAGTCGTCACAGGTATAAGCTTTCCTCATTTCGTAGAAGTTGGTTAGTGCGATTTACAGCCGCCACGGAGCATAAATGGAGCTCCGGGACTAAGAGGATTCCATAGTGGGTGAGGTGAGGAGCGAAGGAGAGGGGGAGGAAGGGGGACGGACGGCGAGGGGAGATCGTAGAAGCGGAGAAAGAGAGGGAAAGAGAGAGGCTTCGAAATATAGCAAGGCGCAGGTAATGGCCGAGGAGGAGAAGATAAGGAGTCGTGGTGTTTCGGATGGTCGGTAATTAAGGCCATTACGCGATGTATTTATGTGTCTTGTTCTTCCTCTCGAGTTGGGATTCTTTTACTCTCTCTCAACTCGGCGATTCTTTTACTTTCGACTCGAGATTTTTTTTTTTTTTCCAAACTCGACTTGCGGAGATTCTTTTACACTCCAAACCACCTAGTCCCTTCTTGAGTCATTAATTAGAAACTTCGGGTGGTTTTTATTTTCCCTCAAACATGATCCGCTGAATGAATTTATGGCTCCTGATTTGGAAAGGATTCATTTTTCACTCTTTTTCACCGGCAGTCAGATGGATGTTGCGGAAGTCCAGAGCGCATTGCAATATACTCATTTTTGGTTAGATGGGCAGCAACGTCTGATCCTTTAAAGGGGAGTGTGGGGAGGATTTATGGGTTTCATTATGTTAACTTCATGAAAATAATGGTAACAATCGTATTATTTATTCTCGGCATTCAGGAACTGCCTTGAATCGCAATGAAAAGCTACCCGTCAACAAACACAAGACATTAACAAGCGAAATGGACTTCTCTTTTGGCCTCCCGTTCTATTTTCTTTTGTTGGAGCAGCGTCAAGCGGGTTTTATCTTTCCTTTTGTTTAGTGCCTTTGAGCTGCCTTCCTTGATGTAAAAAAAAAGTCTACGAGAAAGGGAGACACGCATTCCTTTACTTACGGTTTACACACGTGGCTCTTCATTCTTGTGTGTCCCTTCGAGTTTGTGGTAAGGGATTCATTCATGTCCATCACTGGCGCCAAGATCGAGGAGACGGAATAGAGTGACACAACCCGTAGCTCACACAGTAAAACCTTGACTAAAACTTTGCTGGAAGAGGGAAACCTGAGTTAAGTTCATCGGTGTAATAAAATTTTCCACGGCATCGAAGAACCGAACGCTGACAACGAAATCGATTTACAATGTAACGAGAAGACTCAAACTTTAAACTTTTCTCAAAATGACCAACCACCAGCTATTAAAGTTTATATTACACGATCTGAAGTACCCCAGACCGTCTCATCATGTGGGTAAGATGAAACAAAATCAGGAACGAGGGTACAGTTGCAGGCAAGACGGACAGAAATACCTATGAACTCTGGTGTCATCAAAGGTGTTATACGATTCAGGGGAACAGAAAACAACGAGGGAATAAGTGAAAATAGAAAGAACAGAGCAAAAAAGGAAGGAAGAAAGGAGATAAAAGAATATAAAGAAAAAAACAGAAAAGCCGAAACAAACTAATAAGAAAAGAGGCAATTGAGGAAGGAAAGCGGAGGAAATAAAGAAAGAAAGAAACAGAAAGAAGACAGAGAGCAAGAGAATAAAGAAAGGATAAAAGGAAAAAAAATAAGACACAAATGAACGGTGAAGGAGAACATTAAGTATTTATGTAAGTAGGTAAGTATGTAAATAAGTAAATTCGTAAGGAAGACAGGAATGGAGAAAGGGGCGAGGGAAGGAAGGAGGGAAGGAAGAAGGAAGGACTGAAGATGGCGGAAGTGAAGAAGGAAGGAAAGAAGGAAATAGGGAACGGAGGACAGAAGGAAGGACGGAAGGAAGGAAGGAAGGAAGAAAGGAGAGAACGAATGAAAAAATGGAAGAAAGGACGGAAGAATGAATGAGTAAATAAAAGGATAGATGGAAGGAAGGAAATGAAGTTTATATGTAGAGAGAAATAAAAAGAAAATGGGGAAAAAGTGATAATGGTAGACATAGAATAAGGAAGAAGCGAAGCAGGGAAGAATGGAAAGAATGAAGTAAAATAAGAAAGAAAAATGAAAGAAAGGGGTTAGGAAAAAAAGGAGGAAAAAAGTAACAGGAAAAAGGAAATTATTAGGATGGGTGAAAGAATTAAGGAAAAAGGGAGGAAGCGAAGCAGAAAATAGGAAATACTAGAAGAAAGGAATGAAGAAATCTATTAAAGAAGGAAGGAAAAAGGCAAGAAGGAAGGAAAGAAATCAGGAAAGAAGAAAGGATAAAAAAGGAACAAAAGAAAACAGAAACAAACTCATAAGAAAAGAGGTAATTTAGGAAGGAAAGTGAAGGAAATAAAAAAAGAGAGAAACAGGAAGAAGACGGGGGGAAAGAAAATACAGAAGAAAGGATAAAAGGAAAAAAAACAAAATAAAAAAAAATAAGTGAAGAAACAGAAGTACAAAAGAAAAAAAATCAACGGGTAAAACAATAAAAAACAGAGTAAAAAAAAAATTACGAAGAAGGAAGAAAAGCGTGAAGGAAAGAAGGAAGGAAGAAAGAAAGGAGTAAAAACGGAAGGAAGGAAAGAAGGAAGGGAGAGAAGGAAGAAAAGCGTGAAGGAAGGAAGGAAGGAGGGGAAATAAGAAGAAAGAAGAAAAGCAAAGCGTGAAGGAAGGAAGGAAGGAAGAATGGAGAAAAAACGAAAGGAAGGAAGGAAGGAGAGAAGGAAGAAAAGCGAAGGAAGGAAGGAAGGAAAGAAGGAAGGAGGGGAAATGAGAAGGCAGAAGAAAAGCAAAGCGTGAAGGAAGGAAGGAAGGAAGGAAGGAGAGAAGGAAGAAAAGCGAAGGAAGGAAGGAAAGAAGGAAGGAGGGAAGGAAGAGAAGAGAAGGAAGGAAAGAAGGAAGGAGGGGAAATAAGAAGGAAGAAGAAAAGCAAAGCGTGAAGGAAGGAAGGAAGGAAGGAGAGAAGGAAGAAAAGCGAAGGAAGGAAAGAAAGAAGGAAGGAGAGAAGGAAGAGAAGAGAAGGAAGGAGGGGAAATAAGAAGGAAGAAGAAAAGAAAAGCGTGAAGGAAGGAAGGAGAGAAGGAAGAAAAGCGAAGGAAGGAAAGAAAGAAGGAAGGAGAGAAGGAAGAGAAGAGAAGGAAGGAGGGGAAATGAGAAGGCAGAAGAAAAGCAAAGCGTGAAGGAAGGAAGGACTCGACGCCCGCTGCCCATTCCACTTCCATCTCCCCCTCAGGTCCATTTTTCCGCCGTCCCACATTTTGCTGCTGCTCTGTTTTTTGGGACGGCAGATTTATTTACTGAGCGTTTAGAACATTCCCTTCTGTCCGCCGCGGAATGTGCACCGTTTATTTCGTCTCCCCCATCTCTTCATCATCAGCGATCGCCTCTCGTCGTTTTTATTTTTTTTATTTTTCTTTGGTTTTATTTCGGATATATTTCTCTCTGTCTCCGTCTGTGTTTCCGTCTCTCTCTCTCTCTCTCTCTCTCTCTCTCTCTCTCTCTCTCTCTCTCTCTCTCTCTCTCTCTCTCTCTCTCTCTCTCTTATTTCCTTTTCCATCTTTCCTTCCTTCTCTTTCTTTCGTTTTCCCATTTTCTTCCTTTTTTTCTTTTTCTTTCTTTTCTTTATCATTATTCCTTATTTTACTTTTCTTATTTTCATTCCTTCTCTCTCTCTCTCTCTCTCTCTCTCTCTCTCTCTCTCTCTCTCTCTCTCTCTCTCTTGTTCTTTTCCTATAAAGCGATTAAGTATAAGCAACCACTCTATTATTGTGTTAAAGTTGAACACAAACTGTTGAAAAAGTAATTAGTTATGTCAGAAAGTGTGACATGATAACAAGCGATTAGGTCTAGGAGTAGAGAAATCATAATCAGTAAAATCAAAACCACTCCGCATGTTGGGTTTAAAAAATCATGAAACACAATGAGTGGTAGATAGACAGGAACACGTTGTGAATTCATATACGCGAAGGACGGGTAAGTTGCGTCTCTGGTGCTGGGATGAGAACGCTCCGTCAGGTGATGTTAAATAAAAGTAAAATATAAAAAAGGACGGACGAAAACAATAAACAGGAGGAAGAAAGAAAGGAGGAAAGGACACAAGGAGCGAAGGAAGCCGAGAAAGAAAAAGAAAACCGTGAAGGAAGGACACGCGGTCGGAAAGACTCGATTCGACGGAGGAAGAGGAGGAAAAACAGGATGAGGAGAAAAGGAGGAGGAGGAAGGTCTTCACGCAGGTGCCTCCCCCGTGAGCCATCCCACAAAAGGTAAGCAGCGGGCCATCATCAATCTGAGCCAACCACAAAGGCGCGCCGGGGAAGTAAAAGGGGCGAGGGAGGGACGGACGGCAAGGAGAACGCGATGGAGAAGGGGAGCGTAGAGGAGGAAAACCCTGGTGGCTAGATGTGGGCAATTGTTTATGCCACTCGGTTAGGCATACCAATTTCCCGACATTAATTTCGTGGCTTCACCTTCCCTTCCTGGATCGCTCACCTTGTATCCCACTACTCATGCAACAAATGGCAAAGATACATCATCGCGGTAAAAGGGGAGGATGATTAGTCGATTCCATTTCCTTCTTCCCGCGCCATAACTTCCGCCTAATCTCGAGTTATTACTTGCTCGCCGACGAATAATATATTTCGTAATGCTCTTTAGTCAGATCGGAAAGGAGATATTTGAATTAATACTCTTTAGAGGAAATTTCATTAAACACATGCCCGTGAAATCGTAGGCAAGGCAACATTCACAGCGTATGAGCTTACAAAAGTCGGAAAGTTTGATTCTTGATTCCTTCCATCTTCCTTTCCTAAACGACTATTTCACTCTCTGAGGCTGTTTATTACCTTGTCAGTTATCATTTTGTGCCTGAGTGTAGTCAACAGCGTGGACCACAACGGCTACACTACAGACACCTTTAATTACTGAATAGACATCAATAATCGGTACCCCATCATCTGCCATCATTAATCAACCTCAATCCTATCCAACCCATGAGCATTGTAGAAGAGATACCATACAGAGGGTGCCTTCCCTTTAGAGACCAAAGTGCCAGCCGAGAATAGACCATTAGAGGTAACATAACACCCACGCAAGGCTGCTGCACAACGCCGGCGGCACTGGGTGGCCCCTCAACCGAGTTTATAGACATCTAAACTCAATACAAGTTCCCATTAATCCAACAAACTCCGAAACAGACTCCAAGGAGCAAATTAGCAGGAAATCCAAGTCTTCAGGACAAGTTGGAGCAGACAACTGTGTAGAGGATGATACAGAGAAGCCTGGTATCAATTTCACATAGGATTATCTCATCTTGAAACGTGAAGATTATCGAAAAGACAGAAGATTGCCGGTATACTGAATCCTGGCTGTATGTAACCGTAGAGTGTATTCTTCCGTTTTCCCTCTTCCTGAAATTTTGTCAATGTTTATGTTCACTGACACACAAGGACGATGAAAAATGTTAAATTCCACACAAAAAATAATAATAATAATAACAGGAGCTTCCGCACAATCGTAGTTAAGAGAAACACCCATCAAGACTACAAACTGACCAACAAAATAAATACTATAGAACAACTAATCTCAATAACGCCGACAGAAGCAATATTAATTATTTTCCAACAGTTCAAATCTCTATCTCAGTTTCCCGTCTACCGTTGGTCCCTTTTCCTCCGCCTTCTCCCCTACACCCGTCAGAGCCCTTCCTTTTCACTATGAATCTCGACAAGAAAACTTTTTATACCAATAAGTTTATCCTCTTTATCCAGCTCAATACTGTTCATTCTATATCTAATAAGAAATAGTGCTCTCTCTCTCTCTCTCTCTCTCTCTCTCTCTCTCTCTCTCTCTCTCTCTCGCAATACATTAAAAGCGAGCTAACGAGAGAAGAGAGCGGCAGACGGAGGAGAAAACAGCCAAACACTTGCCTCACAACGATTAATTTCTTCCTGAGTAAACAAAACAAAAGATGAATGAAGCCTCTTTGTTTTGCACTAACCTTGGCGTTGCTGTGTTTACCTTTTAGTTATGTCGTGATTTGCAATACGAATCTCACCCCACGTTGGAACTGTAGATCTAAGAGTGTTATGGAGGAATGCGAGGGGAATAAGCGCGGTAGTCTAAGTACCTGAACGTGAAAAGGCAGGTAAAAGTGAGAAGTAGCGGTGGAGGTGTGTATTTATGACCCCCTCAGTGGTGGCATCAGGAAAGCAGCTGAGCGCTCGCCGACACAAAAACAATGACATCAAAGGTAGGATTAATTTGCACATCACGAACGATGAAATGCAAAGCCGTGCATGTTTGCCGCCGAAGCTAAAAGTCAGTCAAAGGCTCAAATGAGGCTCGCGCGGCGCCCTCTTACTGGGATCAACATTTTAACTTGTTTTGCCACGCTCAGACCCGCTCCGTTACCCTACTCCCAGGTCCGCCATCATGCAGTTTTTTGGGGGAGGTTCGTTCGTGGTCATTGTTGAGTAAATAACTACCCAACTAACTATACTCTCTCTCTCTCTCTCTCTCTCTCTCTCTCTCTCTCTCTCTCTCTCTCTTATATATATATATATATATATATATATATATATATATATATATATATATATATATATATATATATATATATATATATATATATATATATATATATATATATATATATATATATATATATATATATATATATATATATATATATATATATATATATATATATATATATATATATATATATATATATATATATATATATATAAATGTTCAGGGTAGGCGGTGGCTGAGTGGTTAGCGTGCGGGCCCTGTATTCACCGCGCCATTAACGATGTCGGTTCGAACCCGCCCGCTACCACCTGGGATTTTTCAGTCACCGCAGAGTGACCTAAGACAACCCACATGCTGTCCGGAAGACCACCCATTAACTCGGACTCTATAAGAAACCGTCCAAGTGAATCAAGAATGAGTTCGAGGGCAGCATGAGCCAAGCATAAATTGCGCCACAATAAAAATTGTCTACGCCATGACGACCTTGGCCTGACCACCAGTTCCCTGAAGAAATCCTAGCGGTGAAGACGTATAAAAAAAAGATCTATCTATGTTTATTTATCTATCTATATAACTCTTCATCTTCCTATAACTATCACCCTTCCTTACACACACACACACACACACACACACACACACACACACACGCGCGCGCGCATGATAACCTGAGTCAACTTTCGACAACGCTCACATGCACTCCGCCATCAGCTGTCACTTTTCCCACAGACTGTCCTGGGGAAGACCTGGGCATATTAGTGTTTCCCCGACATCTGAGGTATACTTAACTTTGGTGATACAACGATGCACTCCACCCCACCACCACCCATTAGAACCATCAACCCCAACCACTCCATAGCCCCGTCAACCCCCACCCCCCCAAGCCCCATCAACCACTCCAATTCACAGATATCCAGATCCAATACTCCGAAATCCTCTTCACTCTGTCCACCTTTTTCTTATTTCGCTTGATAGTAAACTTCTACCTTTAAATATTCAACCTAACCCCTATGCAGCCCTGAAGACGACCCATCAACCCGGAGTCTAGAAGAAGCCGTCCAAGTGAATCATGAATGAGTTCCTGAGGCAACATGAGCCAAGCATTGATGGCGCCACTATAAAAATTGCCTGCGCCATGACGAGCTTGGGCCAACCACAAGGCCTGAAGAAAGCTTAGCAGCGCTAGAGGCGAAGGCGCAAAAAAAAAAATCTATGTTCATCTGTCTACCTATATAACGAGCTCCATATTTCTATATCTATCTATCAGGTATGCTTACTCACACACACACACACACACACACACACACACACACATACACATGACAAACTGAGTCGACAGCGCTCACATGCACTCCGCAATCAGCCGTCACTTTTCACACAGACTGACCTTGGGAATACCCGGGCATATTAGTGTCTCGCCGAAATCTGAGATGCACTCCTTCCCCCCACCACCCTATAGCCCCGTCAACCCCCACCACCCCATAGCCCTGGCAACCCCCACCATCCCATAGCCCTATCAACCCCTCCAATTCCCTGATATCCAGATCCAATACCAAGAAATCCTCTTCACTCTGTCCTTTTTTATTTCGTTTGATAGTAAACGTCTACCTTTAAATATTTAACCTAACCGCTTCCATTACGATATAAACTATACATTGATGCATAAATATCTTAAGAATATGACTGAATTAGTAGCTATGTTCGTGTGTAAATCTGAGAGAGTTTTTCGGTACATTTAGTAGATGTTTCTTAACCTAAAGGTTTAATTGGAGGCGATAGGTATGGAGTCCGCTGCATCCATACATGTCGGGCTTCTTGAATGAAAAACAATAAAGTCAATCTCTCTCTCTCTCTCTCTCTCTCTCTCTCTCTCTCTCTCTCTCTCTCTCTCTCTCTCTCTCTCTCTCTCTCTCTCTCTCTCTCTCTCTCTCTCTCTCTCTCTCTCTCTCTCTCTCGCAATACATTAAAAGCGAGCTAACGAGAGAAGAAAGCGGCAGACGGAGGAGGAAACAGCCAAACATTTGCCTCACAACGATTAATTTCTTCCTGAGTAAACAAAACAAAAGATGAATGAAGCCTCTTTGTTTTGCACTAACCTTGGCGTTGCTGTGTTTACCTTTTAGTTATGTCGCGATTTGCAATACGAATCTCACCCCACGTTGGAACTGTAGATCTATAAATGAACCAACACGAGTGTAAGGAAAGTAAAAGTGTTAAGGAGGAATGCGAGGGGAATAAGCGCGGCAGTCTAAGCACCTGAGCGTGAAAAGGCAGGTAAAGGTGAGAATTAAGCAACGTGTTTTTTTTTTTTTGTTTGTTTTTTTGTTTTTGTTTTTTGTTTTTACATCCCCGCCTATAGCGCCGGTAGGATTTCTTCAGGGGGCAGATGGTCGGCACACGCAATTTTTTTTATAGTGGCGCTAGTTATGCTTGGCTCATGCTGCCCCCCGGAACTCATTCTTGATTCACTGGACAGTTTCTTCTAGAGTCCGGGTTGATGGGTGCTCTTCTGGACAGCATTGGGCAGTCTTAGGCCACTCGGCGGTGACTTAAAAATCCCAGGTGGTAGCGTGGGGATTCAAACCGACGTTGTCCATGGCGTGGAGATGTGTATTTATGACTCCCTCAGTGGCGGCATCAGGGAAGCAGCAGAGCGCTCGCCGACACAAAAACAATGACATCAAAGGTCGGATTCATTTGCACATCACGAACGGTAAAATGCAAAACCGCGCATGTTTGCCGCCGAAGCCAAAAGTCAGTCAAAGGCTCAAATGAGGCTCGCGCGGCGCCCTCTCGCGGGGATCAACATTTTAACTTGTTTTGCCACGCTCCGTTACGCTACACTCAGGTCCGCCATCATGCAGGGCTTTTTCTTTCGTTTGTGGCCTTGTTGAGTAATAACTACCCAACTAATTATGCTCTCTCTCTCTCTCTCTCTCTCTCTCTCTCTCTCTCTCTCTCTCTCTCTCTCTCTCTCTCTCTCTCTCTCTCTCTCTCTCTCTCTCTCTCTCTCTCTCTCTCTCTCTCTCTGTTCATCTATCTATCTACATAACTATCTCTATCTTTTTATATCTATCTATCACCCATCGTCAGTCACACTCAAACACACACTCACACTCAAACACACACACACACACACACACACACACACACAAAATGATAACCTGAGTCAACTTTCGATAGCGGTCACATGCACTCCGCCATCAGCTGTCACTTTCCACACAGACTGTCCTTGGGAAGACCCGGGTATTTTAGTGTCTCGCCGACATCAGAGATATACTACTTAGCTTTGGTGAACGATGGCCTCTTCACGGTCACCACCCCAGATCCCCGTCAACCCCCGCCACCCCAGAGCCCCGTCAACCCCCACCACCCCATAGCCCTATCAACCCCTCCAATTCACAGATATCCAGATCCAATACCCAGAAATCCTCTTCACTCTGTCCTCCCTTGTTTTATTCCTCTTGATAGTTACCTGCTACTTTTGAATATTCAACTTCACCGCTTCCAATACGAAATAAACCATACATTGATACATAAATATCTTAGGAATATGACTGAATTAGTACGTAACTATGTTCATGTGCAAATCTTGGTGAGTTTTTCGGTAAATTTAGTAGAGATTTATTTCTCCCAACAGTTGAATTGGAGGCGACAGGTATGGAGTCAGTTGCATCTCATACATGTCGGGCTTCTTGAATGAAAAACAATAAAGTCTCTCTCTCTCTCTCTCTCTCTCTCTCTCTCTCTCTCTCTCTCCCCCCCCCCCCCCACGCACCCACACACACACACATCTCACGTGGACACACTACATCTCAGTTTTCCATTCTCGTTACTCGAACAGGCAAGGAAAGGGATACAGTTTTCCTCACCGCCTGAACACTAGTCTTCAGTTATACTTTTCCACCAAAACAATGTATTAATCGTATCCACCGATTTCATTTCCTACAACAGGAAGTGCAAAAATTCTGGAAGATATTAATAACATATGATATATAACGAAACTATGCTGACAACACCATTATATGTTATTTTCTGACTCCCAGCCCGCTTAGGTATTCACTCATAATCCAGAGAAGAGAGTCGAGGAACGCAATCACTAACAACGGGTGGTAAAAAGTGAGCACCTGAGACCGTGGCGAGGGGGGGGGCGGAGGAGCGCCACTGTCTCGGGAGTTAATTGCGTCTCCTGGACAGGTAAAAATTGCGCCGGCCCTTTAGTAATCTACATGTCAAAGGAGGAGCGACAACCTTTGAAGCAGGAACAAGCGCTGTCCCCCCCGCGCGAGGAAACAAGAGGCGCCGTCCAAGGTACACTGCACACAGGAGGAAAGAAATTGACGAAGGTGTGAACGGCAAGGAAAAAGAACCGTGACTTACTCTTGCCAGCAGCGCGGAGGAAGGGGACGTGGAGGCGTGGAAGGCAAGCGGCACCTGAAAAAAGTAACACAAAAACACTTTTAGAGAGAGCAACATAAAATACACTGCAACGTTCTGGATA
>NC_066539.1:16274851-16282351 GCF_024679095.1 Eriocheir sinensis | reverse complement strand
TGTGTGTGTGTGTGTGTGTGTGTGTGTGTGTGTGTGTGTGTGTCAAGGTGTTTGTGTGGCTACGTTGAGAAAGTGGTTCAAGTTTCTTGCTTATGAGTTAGGAATTTCTTATTGATGGCGAGCAATGAACATACGCCGTTGTTTTACACACACACACACACACACAAACACACACACACACAAGGTCATACAAATCATCCAAACACAAGCCCACACATATAAACGAACTCAAACACATACACACGCACATACACACGAATACACGCCAAAAAAATACACATAAACATACACACAAACAACCACACACACACACACACACACACACACACACACACACACACACACACACACACACACACACAAACACATACATAGAGCCATATTTTTCTAAAGTTAATGGCTGCAAGGGGTTACGTAATTGTAAACAAAAAAATAAAATATATATACTGTGTACGCCGAAAAAAAAAAGATTCATGAGCTAGTACAATGGTTTTGCTGTATCAGTTTGCATCCCCCCAAAAGAATTAAAATTTATTCCATCGGTAAACAATACAATTCTCTCTCTCTCTCTCTCTCTCTCTCTCTCTCTCTCTCTCTCTCTCTCTCTCTCTCTCTCTCTCTCTCTCTCTCTCTCTCTTCTCTCTTCACTCTTCACTCTTCTCTCTTCTCTCTTCACTCTTCTCTCTTCACTCTTCTCTCACTCTTCTCTCACTCTTCACTCTTCACTCTTCACTTCTCTCTCTTTTCTCTCTCTTCTCTCTCTCTCTCTCTCTCTACCCCCTAAAATATCTGATTCCGCCCTATGGTTCAGCTGCAGCGTCTAGGCCACAAATTCCTCCCGCGAAGACGATAATTCCAACAAATTAAAAAACTTTCTTTAGCGCCGAACTTGCTTAATAACCGTAATGAGTCCCGGGCGAGGCGAGTCAAGACGTACAGGCAACAAGCGGAGTTTGCTGTAAGAATCTGACGCTGTGGTTTACCTGGTGTGTGGGTGGTGGGGGGAGTGGGGATTGGGGGAGTTAGGTGTATGTGTGGAGGGTGGAGAGTTGTGTGTGTGTGTGTGTGTGTGTGTGTGTGTGTGTGTGAGAGAGAGAGAGAGAGAGAGAGAGAGAGAGAGAGAGAGAGAGAGAGAGAGAGAGAGAGAGAGAGAGAGAGAGAGAGAGAGAGAGAGAGAGAGAGAGAGAGAGAGAGAGAGAGAGAGAGAGAGAGAGAGAGAGAGAGAGAGAGAGAGAAAGGCGAATTTGGGCGGGAAAATAAGTTGAAGAAACAAAATAATATGACGAGGCACGAACTATGCACAAGTGAAAGGAATCTACTGTCCTTCCGGTGGGGCTGGCGTCTGAACCTTTTTCCAACTCTACACCCAGCACTGTGCGAACCATGATAATGAGAATGGGAGGTTGATTGAACCATGACATCATCCAAACGATACTAAATCTTGCCAGCCTCAAGGCTCAGCCACAATCGCTGATGGCAAGGCGAGGAGGTTACTAGAACGTTTTACCACGAGGTGATGTTCTTCAGTTCATGTATCGATGTAATTGTAACCATATCCGATATTATGAGGAAAATGTTCATATCCGAATTTTTTTTGTTCGGTATCTCAAGTAAGTAACACTATTTTCTATGCTCATATCTTAACGAAACAGGCTTATCACCGAGACAAACTTATATGATTATCAGGAACTTCCTGTTTGACAAACAATACGCACAGAGTCCACAACAAAGGTAAGGTAAAGTTGGGAGCATTCGCTATAGCTGCGCGTGGCGGCAGTGCTCGTATCCGTCCCATTGTCCCTTTGAGCATGTGATTGGAATGACTCGATTAAGCAGAAACAGGCCAGTGTAACCACTAAGTCACCACACTTTGCCTTCCTCAGGTTTCGACAGGTACCCATTTAGCGACCATCCCGAAAGGCTGAACAGCTGGTTGGGCTGCAGGCCGACTGATAAGTCCGGAATTCGAACCCAGGCCCGTAGATTCATAGTTAGAGACGCTAACCACTGCACCTTGTAAACGGTGCATACCCGTATGCATACAAAGAGCTGCACCAAAATAAATACTTAGACGTTTTTGTCATTACATCTAAAAACAGGAAATAAGTGCCAGTCGTAATTCTTTCCTCGTCTGTGCGTAGTTCCTTCTAGCAGTTTCTCAAAAACAAAATAAAAAAATGTTCCTAGAAAAAGTCTCGAGCAAAGGAACTGATGAAATATAAAACATCATCTTGTGGCAAAGTTGGAAGGCATCAAAGGTCTTCCTGGAAGCTGGCATGACCCTCAACCTCTGCCCCCACCCCCCCCACCCCCCCAAAACAAGCGCTAAGGAGAGCGAGAGAGAGAGAGAGAGAGAGAGAGAGAGAGAGAGAGAGAGAGAGAGAGAGAGAGAGAGAGAGAGAGAGAGAGAGAGAGAGAGAGAGAGAGAGAGAGAGAGAGAGAGAGAGAGAGAGAGAGAGAGAGAGAGACACAGACAGACAGAAAGACAGGCAGACAGATACAGACAGACAGAGAAAAAGGGAAACAGACAGAGCAGGCAGGCAGACAGACAGAGATAAAGAGATAGACAGACAGACGAAAATTCAGAAAGATATACAGTAAGGCAGAGAGAAGGACAGACTGTTAGAGGGGCAAATACACACACACACACACACACACACACACACACACACACACACACACACACACACACACACACACACACACACACACACACTAATGAGACCCTTGTTTCACGTACACAGAGAAGAGATAAGGACAAAGACGTGGCTGAGGACAAAGTATAGATAGACGCAAAAGTAAAAAAAAAAAAGAGAAAAAAACAGCCCCCCCTCACCCCCACCCCCCACACACACGCACGATTTCTTTTCATACTCTTTATCATCTTTCACTCCTTTTACATAATATTTCACACTTGACTGTCTGAATCTATTACATATATTACCTCCTAAAATGGCGCTTCCAGTTTTATTTTCCTTAACACACCTCTAGTTCCATTTCTACTTATTTACTATAACCTTTACATTTTCAACTGGCTTCCGCACTGCGCCAACCATCTCAAGCCTTCCCTCAATTTCGATTTCGGCGTTCGTTCCTGATTCCCTCAACATCCAGCATTTCACTCTGGCCACCTCGTCCCTCCTCTCCCCTGTCCTCAATCGTGTCTCATGGTCAGCGCGTGTCCGGTGGCGGGGAAGCAGCAGTGACTTGAGGGGCCTCGGAGGAGCGTTCAAACTAAGGTGGACTGTTCAAGGCTCAAAGGTAGTACAAACAGGAGGTCAGGAAAAGACAATCAAGATACAGCGAGTCGAGGTGGGCAGAAGGGACACACACACACACACACACACACACACACACACACACACACAGAGAGAGAGAGAGAGAGAGAGAGAGAGAGAGAGAGAGAGAGAGAGAGAGAGAGAGAGAGAGAGAGAGAGAGAGAGAGAGAGAGAGAGAGAGAGAGAGAGAGAGAGAGAGAGAGAGAGAGAGAGAGAGAGAGAGAGAGAGAGAGAGAGAGAGAGAGAGAGAGAGAGAGAGAGAGAGAGAGAGAGAGAGAGAGAGAGTGTGTGTGTATGTGTGGGAGGCGTGATCACATGAGAAAATAAATGGACTCAAGCCGTGAGGAAAGACAAGCCGTAGATGAAAAAAAAAAAAGGTACACGGTAAAGAAAAGAAAATGTCAAGAAACTGGTTCCACAACGCTACATAAGGTGAAAAGAGAATAGCAAAACCATACGGAAGGAAAGATTCGCTAATGGCAATGGGGGAAGATATTTTGGGGGGTGGAGAGAGGAAGTACAGGTCCGTTGCGCCGGTAAGTTGTAATGTCTTGTCGGTTTGCCTCAAGTCGCTGGTGGCCCGGGAGTATACTTTTCATAGGGCTGTCGATTTTTAACCTCTAGCTTCGCTCAAAGTACCAAGGAAGAAAAACAAGAGGAGACATAAATTGATGATGACGAGGCGAAGATGTGATCTGCATAACATTCACAATCATGTATAAGAAAAACTATATGCTGAAGATTAAAACTGCCTGAGATTGAGAGATGATTGAAGGGGGAAGGGATGTACGAAAGCTAAGGTAAGCAGAAAGCAGTGGAAAAAAACTGACAATGAGGGCGGAAGAAAAAATAGCCAGATAAATGTTACGGGAAATAAGAAGGAAAAAAATATATTAATAGAAATGAGACGAAGAAGGAAGGTTTTTAGTTGTTACTCCACGAGCGAGAAGGTGGACGGACGGAGTAAACCTGTGCTGAGAAATACTCGGTGAAATTTCTTCCTATATTATCACTGAATCACCGGTAAGGCACAAGCGGCCATATACCAAGAGACTTATGACCGTCTGCCTGATGCACCTCCCATTACACTGCACGTAGAGGAGGTGGAGTAAAGCACAACGTCTACTCATCCACCCTCCCGACATCCAGCAAACACCGAGGCCAATTTTCCCATTAATCTTGCTCAAATTCTCAGGCATTTTAAGCTACAATGTGCACAAGGGAGGAACACAAACTCTGGCTGACTTCTAGATTGCGAACTAATCTTACTTCATGTGTGTGTGTGTGTGTGTGTGTGTGTGTGTGTGTGTGTGTGTGTGTGTGTGTGTGTGTGTGTGTGTGTGTGTGTGTGTGTATGTGTGTGTGTGTTCCTCCAGTAAGACCTGTGACTGGTGAGTTTTATTCTTTGCTTTAGTGCACACTCCGGGCCTAAGGATGGCACTCCGCGGCGCTACAGCTCTGCAAAAACAGGCCGAGGGTGGCGACACGGGGGATGAGGAGCGAGGAAGCCGACGCTATCACCGCCGCCACGACCATCGCCACCTGCACCTCCCCGCCCTCATCTCCGGAGCCATCCCTGCCGTCGCCGTTACCTTCCTTTAGTGAGCGAGGAAGGACAGGAGGACGGAAAGAAGGGGAGATCAGAGGAGAACAGAAATTGAGAGATGGAAATTCGCTGTCTTGCGCGAAACACAGAATACAAAGGTGTAAATATTTTTCTTGTCATGCCATTGTTTTCTCTTTTCCTATTCGCCCCCACCTAGTTAGTGGCTGCCATAATACATCTTGCCTGGCCCGAGCTCCCTCCTGGTGTTCGGCTTGACACAGGTCATCGAAATTCAGGCTGACTGGTGATCATCTGACATGCGGGCAGCTTGAAGAGAGAAGAGAAGAGAGAGAGAGAGAGAGAGAGAGAGAGAGAGAGAGAGAGAGAGAGAGAGAGAGAGAGAGAGAGAGAGAGAGAGAGAGAGAGAGAGAGAGAGAGAGAGAGAGAGAGAGAGAGAGAGAGAGAGAGAGAGAGAGAGAGAGAGAGAGAGAGAGAGAGAGAGAGAGAGAGAGAGAGAGAGAGAGAGAGAGAGAGAGAGAGAGAGAGAGAGAGAGAGAGAGAGAGAGAGAGAGAGAGAGAGAGAGAGAGAGAGAGAGAGAGAGAGAGAGAGAGAGAGAGAGAGAGAGAGAGAGAGAGAGAGAGAGAGAGAGAGAGAGAGAGAGAGAGAGAGAGAGAGAGAGAGAGAGAGAGAGAGAGAGAGAGAGAGAGAGAGAGAGAGAGAGAGAGAGAGAGAGAGAGAGAGAGAGAGAGAGAGAGAGAGAGAGAGAGAGAGAGAGAGAGAGAGAGAGAGAGAGAGAGAGAGAGAGAGAGTGTTTGAGGGGGGGAAGAAATACGTATTAGGTAAACATGAACTGCATAACAAAACAGACTTTCAGTGGCAGGATATAAAAAAAAGTAGCCAAAGATTTTTAGAAATAATTACAAGCGGCGGGGTGAAGCCTTTCCTGCTGACCTGCGCACCTGTCCCCGGGGCCGGCACCGTGAGAACCATTACGCCCAGAGAAAAAAAGTAGCGACGCAAAACATTTATTGCATGATTCTTTCTATTTTAAAAGAACATAAGAACTGTCGTCTTTGGTCTTGGAGATTTTCCTTCTTAAGCCGCAAAGAGGCCGAGGAAACTAACATAATTCATATTTTTCTATATATAAATGTGTGCTTAAGTTAATCATGTGATATATACAAATAAAAAATGGATTCTATACACCTTCCGCTCCATCCAGCATCGAAACCGTAAAGAAGCACCATATAAAATGTAATATAAATACAAATACCACGCGTATAAAAAAAATTGCATATTGGATGCATGCACTGGGAATGCTGTCTGAATTTTTCCGTATAAATAAGTTTTGGCTCGCACGGCCGCAGCAGCAGGAGGGAGGCGCGCCCCGCACGCCGCCCGGCTGCCAGGCGACGGGGGCGTGCACACCTGTTCAGCTGCGGCCCCGCCAAGGTGCGCCACACCACCAACCACCAAGCTTGCTGTGTGCTGCACCCTTTCTCTTTTCCTTGTACTACGGTTCCCTAGTTATGTTTTCACGATATATTTATTGACCTATTCATTGTGGCACACAAATGCCCCTTGGCACAGCGGACTGCGGCGGTGAGGAGTGTCACTTTAAGCCTCGCTCTGACCAGCACACCTTTACCCCTCGCCTCCAGTAGTCACGGTGGGGCGCCCTTCCCGTCCTCCTGCTGGAGAGACCTCCATCCTCCCCGGTCTTCTTCCTTTGTCTATTCCTGTCTCTCTCTCTCTCTCTCTCTCTCTCTCTCTCTCTCTCTCTCTCTCTCTCTTCAGTAATCAACACTGAACATTACCACGCTACACGGTCCACCGCCCTTTTTTAAGGCAGTGGTGAATGATTAGCGCATGGATGTGATGGGCATGGAGTAATAGGGTTATTATATCAGTAGCTAGCTATTTGCATTCACTTACATGATTTTCATCAACTAATATATATTTGCGACGTGGATGCAGTAAGGCTGTGCATGACAGAATCAGCACACAGGTAGGAAACGGGAGGATAAAAAACTGCCTGCACAGGTAGAAATGGAACCCCACTGGTCCTCAAAACAACCGAAAGACCGATACATACGAGTAGTTTTAAGCACAAGCCTTTCTCCCTGCCTACCTGCTTCTGTATGGAGTATGCTCCTGTGTCGGGAAGGTCCACTCATACGACTCTTCAAAACAGGTAAGAGTCAACGGCCATTCGCCTCATTAACGTCTCTCCTCTCACTGCCAGTCTTCCAAGTCCTTAAAGTCCGTCGCAGCATTGTTTCCCTGATATTTTCTGGCGCCATTTCCATGATAACGACTGCAATAGACTTTTACTTCCTGTACATTTCTATGCCCTCTAACTTTCTAATGCGAGAAATAACCGTATTTTCGTCATTCCATCCATTTTCTAGCACACTCTGGAACTTCTGTATTTTCTCTTTCCATGAAGGGAGTATTAAAACACCTCTATCACCAAAAGTGGTTGTGGGAGGTTCGGCGTCTTCGTCTGCCTTCTCCAGTGTGGGAGCGTGTTTAGTTGAAATTCGTCTGTTTGTTTTTGCATTGCTTGGGCTTAGCCCGCCGTCATTAAAATAAAAATCAATGGATCTCGCTAAAAATCGACTTGAAACAAATTTGCACAAAGTTATGGAACATGATGTAATCGACAGTTTGAG